>NC_057688.1:8397983-8430483 GCF_014466175.1 Vespula pensylvanica
GTATATATTATCTACTTAAATATATATATATTTCTTATTTATTCATTTATTTATATATATATATGCATATATGTATATATATATACACACATATATATATGTATATGTATATGTATATATATACCTATCTATGCGCGCGTATTGTTTTCATTATTTATCGACTCATATCTCGTTTTTGCTTTTAATTCTTTTTTTTTTGCTTCTTCGTCCATGCTTTTCTTTCTCTCTCTTTTTTTTTACCTCCCAACCAACCCGCGATAAGGGGTGGGGGGGGGGGGTCATGCACTTAATTCTACGATTTTAGTCGTAATCCTCGTGTGTGTTGTTTGTATATGTATATATGTATGTATGTATGTATGTATGTATGTAAGTATGTTTTCTTATTTATTCGTCTCTGTCTGTCTATCTGTCTGTCTGTTTCTCTGTGCGTTCATGTGTATATAAATGTACACTAGTATTTTTATCTCCTTTAATAGTAACTTAGACTCTAATAGTGAATCATTTTGTCGTTCTCGAAGAGATCTTTACAGATAAACCCGCGATCGAGAGCGTAATTAATTTAAGTGATAAGTAATAAGTTATAATAATAGTAATAATAGTTATAGTAGTAGTGGTAGTAGTGGTAGTAGTAGTAGTAGTAGTAGTAGTAGTAGTAGTAGTAGTAGTAGTAGTAGTAGTAATAGTAGTAGTAGTAATAGTAGTAGTAGTAGGAGTAGTAGTTGCAGTAGTAGTAATAGTAATAGTAGTAGTAATAGTAATAGTAATAGTAATAGTGTAGTAGTATTTTTTAATAGTAATAGTAGTAGTTAGCCCGGTTATCGTATTATCGGTCCGGTTAAAAATTCGGTGCTTTCTTTCGTTATTTCTTTTCACTCTTAATTTTCTTTTTTTTCTATCCATTTTTTTTTTGTTTCCATTGCACATTCTCTCGCCCAATATCGTATCAAATATGAATTAATTTCTCGTGACCCTGCTCGTTACCCTCGTCTCTCGCATCAATAATCTCTTCTCTTACGTTAATCTTACTCGCGCAAAAGACAGAGAGAAAAACAGGGAAAAGTTGAAATTTTTTTTTCTATCAGCGAGTCCGTTGACTTCTATCATTTATCGATCGATCGATCGTGATCGATGGTGAACTAGAAAAAAAACGATATTTCTTACGACACTATAGATAAAATCTATATCTAACGTTATTATCTATCGATATTATTACTATTATCGTTATTATTATTATTATTTTATTATTATTATTATTATTCTTCTTATTATTATTATTTTATTGTTATTATCATTATCATTATCATTATCATTATCATCCTTATCCTTATCCTTATCCTTATCTGATTATTCTTATTCTTATTATTATTCTTATTATTATTATTCTTATTATTATTGTTATTATTATTATTATTATTATTATTATTATTATTATTATTATTATTATTATTAATATTACTCATTATTCATTATTAGTTAGTTGTTAATTAGTTAGTTAATTAATTAGTTAGTCGCTAGTAATATTATATTAATCGTTAATTATTATTATTATTAATCATTTCTTTAGCTCTATTAAATATAATTTTATTAAATATAGGAACCATGTTGCTGGGTCTTGTTCGTGAACGCGAACCGTGTCGACGACGCCAAGGGGCACCGGGCGGCGATGGTTATGGGAGAGTATTAAGAGGGACAGGGTTGGTGGGTGGTGGTGAGGTGTAGGGTGAATGGATGGGTGGGGGCGGGGTATTTCGATAAGATTAGAGGAGGAGACTAGGGGAGGATTGTTTGTCGTAGGGCGATTAGGAGATTTCGCCGTGTCCACGTTGATGGGCTTTCGAACACACCCGTGGCTTCTCCTTTTTTACAGTTTCTTTTTTTTTCCATTCCCCTTTCGCGTCGCGCTCGGTACGAGGGAACGCTCGAATCGGCACCCAGTCCCAGCGATCAGGGTACCGTGTGTTATGTTGCCGTGTATGTATGTATGTTAATGTGAGTCTATGTGTTTGTATACATACATCCATATATATATATGCATATGTATATGTGTGTATATATATATATATTATATATATATACGCGTTTTAATGCGTTCCGCAAGCTCGTCTTTTCTTCTCCTTCCTCTTCTTCTTTCTCTTTTCGTTTATAAATAATATCGATAAGACGGTAGATCGATCGTTGTGAAAATAACGGCGTTCCCCGTCCGAAGTCGATTATATTATTCGAGAGAAAGAGGGGGGGAGAGTATAGAATTAAAGAGGGGAGGGTGGAGGATGGTCTTTATGGGAGGATGAAAGAAAGAGAGAGAGATAGAGATAGAGAGAGAGAGAGAGAGAGAGAGAGAGAGAGAGAGAGAAAAAGATAGAGAAAGTTAGAGAGAAAGGAAAAGAGAGAGGGTTGTACGTGTGTATTCGTATGCGAGTATGTGATTTTTGTGTGTTGGGGGAAAGGGGGGTGGGGAAAGAGGAGAGCGAGATACATACATACATATACGTAATGTCCATATGCATGTATACATGTATACGTGTCCTTTTTTTTTTGTTCTTTTTCTTCTTTTTTTTTTCCTTTTTATAATGTACGTACGTATTGGTTAAAACCGATTTCAGAGAGTCCTCTCTATAAACGACAAAGTCAAAGTGCGTGCGTTGATCGACCCCCCATATTGCGCCGCACCCTCTCACTGGCCGCCCGTGCTTTTCTTTCTCTCTCTCTCTTTCTTTCTTTCTTTCTTTCTTTCTTCCTTTCTATCTTCTCCTTCTTATCTATCTATCCCTCTTTCTCTTTCCTTCTTTCCTTCCTTCCTTCTTTTCTTTCATCCTCTTAATTTTTGTCTTTTTTTTTCCATTTTTTTTTTTCATTTTTTGTTTCTTAGTATAACTCTTTTGTCTTCTTTTAAATCTTTATTATTACTTTACATAGGAACGTTTAAGTGAGCCCACCTCGGACAAGTCTCTCCCGTGTGTCTCTCTCTCTCTCTCTCTTTTTCTTCTTCTTCTTCTAGTAGACGCTCGTGCGCCCTTACATCGTATATGCCCCATTTTCTTTTCTCTTTCTCTCTTCCACTCTATCTCTCTATCTTTCGAGTCTCTTCGGCTTTCTCTTACTCATCTTTCTCGAACCACGTGATGGCCGGTGATAAAAGAGCAAAAAAAAGTTTTCACCCCGACCACCGTATATCCTTCATCTTTATTTCTTTCTTATTTTTCGAGTTTTTCTAACCTAACTTCTTACCAATTCTCTCTCTCTCTCTCTCTCTCTCTTCTTCGCTCCTTTCTTTCCTTCTTTCTTCTTTCCTTCCTTCCTTCCTTCCTTCCTTCCTTTCTTCAACATATCCCTTATTCGTTTCGTTTCTTTCTATCGGAGGAACTTTGTTAAAGCGCGCTAACTGGCGGCGCGCTGCGTGCTTACGTCGTTACAAAAATAATAGGCAAGTTGAGCCACGCGAAGAACGTACGGGCGCAACGAAGGAAGGACGAGAGGGTTCGGACCGATTATGGTCCGCCCTGTCGCCATCTTGGTACCTCTCGGTTAGCAAACGGGCCTCTTACTAAAAAAAAGCCACGGTGCCCCGAATAGTGCGAAAAGGCTTTTACTAATATTCCATCGGCATAGAATGTAAATTCTTGCCGATGGAGTCGAATAAGAGCCCGACGAGATGTCCTTCCCGATGAAAATGGATGGACGACTCTCTTTATCTTTCTTTCTCTCTCTCTCTCTCTCTCTCTCTCTCTCTCTCTCTCTCTCTCTCTCGTTCTCTCCTTCTCTCTCATTCTATTACTTTCTCTCTCTCTCACTCACTCACTCTTTCTATCCCGAAAGCGAAAATCGAAGGACGAGTTTCCCTTTTAACGGGCTCCAGCCAGTGCGGTGACCTCCTGTACGAGTTTCTGTCTCTTGGCGTCGGGTCCGTTGTTGTTGTCCTGATTGGCCCTCTCGTTGTTACCCTGCGATTGACCGGTCGTGCTCTCGGCGGCCGCACGTGCTGCCAACAGGGTGATTTGATTGACGACGTCCTCCATCTCGTCCGTCAAAGGATTCGCCTCCTCGTTTCCCGTTTGTCCGTTTGGATCGGGATAACCGAATTGCTGCTGTTGTTGTTGCTGTTGCTGTTGCTGTTGCTGCTGTTGGCGTCCTTGAACGATTTCTAAACGAGCACGATGCTGCGGTGTCTCAGAGTGTCGACGCCACTCGGTTACGGTCGTGTACGTTCGCTGTGGTGTGTTACTACCGGGATCGCAAAGTGTACAAGCGTAACGAGACTGTACTAGACGCAGAGCACCCCGACGTTGCTGATTACCCAAGTAACAGGAACGTTGATGAACCAGGAGCGTTGACTCCTGAGGATAAGCTCGGCCACAACGTCGACAAACCAAACACAATTCCGTTTCAACCTCACGACAATGCTGTGCTTGAACATTCTCGTTCGAATCGCAGGGTGGAGTTGGCAAACGTACCGTCTCCAAGCCCGGATGATTCGGATCTTGTTGTAGGAACGCCTGCATCAGGGAACGTGGCACCTGCACCTGCGTCCCACCCTCGACGTGAAGCGACATCAGACTGGCACCGTGAACGCTGCCACTTAAGCCCTGAGCCGCTACTGAAAGCAAACGTATAATCGTACCTTTTAGAAGGATCTAGTGACAATCCGTACGTTAGATCGATAATCGTTTATGAATATTAATTTGAAAAAAGAGAAAGGAAAGAAAAACTAGAAGAATCTTAACGACAGTGTACGATAACTTTCATACGCCTTGTTTCAAAACGTTTCAACCACGTACGATCATTCTTAAAATGATCTCAAGAGATCAACTTTTCCATCATGCATGTTTGGAAAGTTCGTTGGATTAATTTGATCGAAAGGAGGGAGAGGGGTTGGGTCGGGGAGGAGAGTTGGAGGAAAAGGGAAAGGTTGATTAGCTCACGAAGTTCCGGAAAGTTACGCGGATGTAATTGATTTGTGCCGACTTAGTTGTGTCATAATAACGTTAGCCGACCTAACGGGAGGAGAATTTATGCGGAACCTGTTTTTCGCCTGGGAGAATGAGAGAGATGGAGACAGGTAAATTGGTAGTTATTAGCCTAGCCGGCGGGCATTACGCATTGATGGGATAATTCCTGCCGCCTCCTCTGTGTAAGAGAAAGAGAATAGCAAATGGAGAGCAGTATAGAGAGAAAGAGAGAGAGAGAGAGAGAGAGAGAGAGAGAGAGAGAGAGAGAGAGAGAGAGAGAAAGAAACAGACAGAATAAGAGAGTGAAATAGTAAGTAACAGAGACGTATCTATTCGTACGATGATTAATTCTAATTCGAGGATTACTCGCTACGCGGGGTATCGTTTTAAAGTCTATTCTCTCAGTGTAACATTGCGATATCGCGTCGATTGTCGTTTAAAAGAGGAAAACGGAAACGTAGGGACACGTGGAAGAGATCGACGATCGACGTCGATTAGCCCCGGGTCGAGTCTCGGAGTTTACGCGGTGACGCGCACGTTTATATCCGCGTATCGTGTGTCCGACGTTGGAGTCGTTACGAGACAGGAAGCGTTAATGATACCCCTGCTCATTCGTTCGACGCTCGACTGTAATTATCGAGCCTGATGGGGCGGTAGTGAAGTCCCAGGGTTCTCGTCGAGAGAGACAAAGAGAACGATATCTTTTTCTATCTGTCTGTCTGTCTGTCTGTCTGTCTGTTTCTATTTCTCTTTCTCTTCCAAAACGATACGTTTTATTAGCTCGTCAAACACGATTTTTAAATCTAAATAAATTGAGCTATTGGTCGATATGATTTTTAGATTCGACTTAGATTTTCTTTCAAAAACGTTTGATCGTATTTTGATCGCTATAAGATATATGACTTTTTCTTTTTTTTCAAGGATATTTCTTGCTCTCTCTCTCTCTCTCTCTCTCTCTCTCTCTCTCTCTCTCTTTCCCCTTCGATCTCCCTTCCACCTTTCTTTGAAAATGTTTCGAACGTTTACGATACGTTTACTTTTTTCCAAAAGATAAAAGATGAGAACCTCTGGCTCAGACGAATCTGTTTGAGCAATGCTACCGAGCTCGTAGCTCGCATCGGCTTGGATTACGGTTTAGGATTCTCGATCTTGCGAGAAAATAATCCGCGTTTTTATGCGCCGTCATCGAAGAGATGCGCCTTCTTGGAAGAGAGTATGGAAGGGAGGATGTGAAAAAGGAAGAGGGGGTGAGAGGAGGGGGAGAAGTAAAGGGGTAGAGCAGTAAAGATCGAAGAAAAGTGTTACGAATAAATGGTGGGATTAACTCGATGATATTGGCCATGGATATAGTTCTTCGTTATTCCGTGGTCCTTCGTACGAACGATTGACCGTGTAAGTATGTCTACATACATTTACATTCACGTACACGACGTAAAAAATTCATTATGTTAGCTATGCGAAAGTATCGAGAGTGGTATCGTGTAACTCGGTTGGTTATCGCATCTTCAAACGCGATATTATCGTTTGAATAACGACGGCCGTTCTAGAGGATTATCAGGAATAATAAAGCAAGTAAGATCGAAGGGACTAAGATCGAGAAGATTTTTCTAACTAGAATTAGAACGATCGACGGTGTATTAAATTAAATCGAAATCGCACAGTTTAGAAAGAAATATTCGACGAAAGGAGAATTCGACGTCAAGTGGTGAGGTAAGATGTTCTTTAAGGCATCATCATCATCATCATCATCATCATCATCATCATCATCATCATCATAATCATCTTTGTTGTCTCTTAAGAGGACGATTCGTTCTTTTCCTCTTTTTTTTTTTGATGCTTTCTTTTCTTTTCTTTTTTTTGCACTCTCTCTCTCTCTCTCTCTCTCTCTCTTTCTCTCTTTATCCCCTACCCCTTTTTCCTCTACTTATTTCTTTCTTTTATCAATGGCTACCATCAGCTCGAGACCAATACGAAAAATATAATAAGGAAGACGCGGTTAAGTAACACGCAGTATCGCAGCTGGACGAGACGATCCGTGTGACACCCTTGAAACAATCGGACCGCTCGAGGAGAGGGTTATTACTCTTAATGAGCACTGGTTATTTCTTTGAGTGGCTTTGATTTGCCCTCCCCTTCCTTTCACCTCCCCGCTATCTCCTAGTCTTCCTGGTGTGTATACCACCAGTACGATCAACAGCGTGCCACGAGAGAAGAAGCGCGAGACCGATACGAGCTGTATGCGAGTTTCAAATACATTTAAACGTTCCCATACATGTATGATACATTATATATATGTATGTGTGTGTGTGTGTGTGTGTATGTTCGAGTTTGCGTGTATAGATACACTTTTACACGAACGAACCGCTCGTCTCGTCTTCTTAGAGGGCAGAGCTCATTTGCGTACGGATTGAGATAGTAGTGCTTCGGTACCACCTCGATGTGTGTTTTTGTTTAAATGTGTGACTGCGTACGAGATTCTGATTGCCGGCCGCTCCCAACTTTCAGGGGTTCTCACATCGATCCCGTTAGATAATTCCTATATAACCGGGATATTAACTTTCATAGAAGCGATATAGAAAATAAAATGAATTTAATCCGATTTATTTTAATCTTTTTAATACCTCGAAGTCGTTTAGCTTGGATTCTATTAAAAATTTTAATATATCGAATATATAAGTTTTTTTTTTGTTTCTTTTTTTTTTTTTTATGTACGTATAATATATTTCATAGAGCTTGACGATAATTATCTAATTTTTCAAACGAATATGCACGTGTATAAATATGTACGATATAAAATCATTGAAACTTTTATACGACGTTCGAATAAATGTTCCAAAGAAACGATCGGAAGGATTGATCTTTTTTAAGATATATGTCTACACACACACACACATATATATATATAAATATATATATTAAATACATGGACATATGTCTACATATGAGAACCTCTGTCCCGAAGATAGCCACGACACATGCTGGAAATTTGTTCGCCGGGAATTTACGAGCGAGTTTCCGTGTCAGACCCAATACCGTGGTGTCTGCTTGTAAGTAGGTATACGTCTGTATATCCTGGCAGCTATAACCTCTCGCGTCCGAAGGGACCCTCGAACGGAATAATCGTGAATGTCGTTAGTTAGCGCCTCGAAGAATTTTAATGGGGCTCTTGGTTGGACGATGCAATCGAGAAAGAAAGAGAGAGAGAGAGAGAGAGAGAGAGAGAGAGAGAGAGCAAAAAAAGAGAGAAAAAGAAACAAAAATAAGAACAGAAAAAAATAAGAAAAAAATAAAGGAGAAAGAAGAGATATCCGCTAAGCACCAACTAATCTGGAATATGAGACCAACGTTATGCGATTGGATAGGGGTGGTGATGGTAGAGAATAAAGAGAACAAATGTATTTGATAATGAAATAGCAAAGAAATCGAAGATAGTAATCGTCTTTGCAATTTTGTTGTCCTTTACGAACGTCATCCGAATTTTTTTGACTATTCAACCCCCAACAGCCTTTATGAACTCACCCTCACCCAGTCATCTTATTTCGCACTCTCTCCAGCCAATCCTTTAGCCGTCATTCGAGATCTTGGATAACGATCTTTCGACGAATTTTACGGTACGATACACATCATTGCGAACTAGCGAAGTATATTGAGTTTTGCACGCAGTTCAGGAGTTCCAACGAAAACTAGAGTTCCGACGTGAGGTTAACCAGGAGCGTGGAATCTGAGGTTTGAATTCATCCGCTCTGTGCTCGAATGGATGATATTTTACGTGACTCGAAATAATATCCTCTTCCTCCTTTCCCCAGCGTGCAAATACATATGTGCACGTTAAGAAGCACACACACACACATATATATATATATATATATATATATATATGCGCGTCTGTATGTGTGCGTGTATCTGTCCAGTACGAAAGATTCGTTATTTTGCATAATACGTCCGCGGAATTTCAAGTTCTCTTAGCAACGTCCTTTACATATCCCTTAAAGCGGAATTTAAATCGTGTTCGCATAAGAGTTGTCACCCTACCGAGGATTAATATCTCGATCTCGATCTTCAAAATAATTAATGAATGACACATTGTATATGATATTTACAAGTACCTGGAATGATATCTTTCTTCCCTATATTTACCCTGTCAGGAATAAAATCAACAAATCAGGAAAGAGAGAAAGGAAGAGGAAAATAAAAAGAAAGAGATAGAGAAAGATAGATAGATAGAGAGAGAGAGAGAGAGAGAGAGAGAGAGAGAGAGAGAGAGAGGGAGAGAGAACAAACGAGATAATTAAAAAGTCGTCGTAAAGAAAATATCCGATAGCTACACACACACACACACACACACATATATATATATATATATATATATATATATAATACATGTACATATAGATATGCACGTGTCCAAAAAAAAAAAAAAAAAAAGAAAAAAGAAGAAAAGAAAAAACAATAAAAAGGAAGAGAAGAAACGAGGTATGTACCCGCATATATACATATATACGAGAGTACCTATATACAATGAGTATCCATAAGTACGTAACGCAAAGTATGCAGAACGGTGCATTCCACGTGCGCGCTCGCTAGCACGTTCTCACGTGGTGACCACCGTACGAATGTAGGAAAACACGTTGTGAACGTGGGCGTGCATTCCTGCCTCGACGCATTATCTCCTTCTCCATGCCCACGTTCTCTTTCTCTTTCTCTTTCTCTTTCTATTTTACGTACGATCATCCTCGAGAGAAACCCTCATTCTTCTCTCTCTTTCTCTCTCTTTCCTTCTTTCTTTCTTTCTTTCTTTCTCTCGAGCCTCTCTCCATCCTTCTCACTTTTCCCCTTTTCTTTTTTCTTCTCTTTTTTTATTCTCCTTCCTTTCTTTTTATTCTTCAGCGAGACCCGTTATCGTGGATACCACACTGGGCTCGGAATGACTGTTTCACACCTCCACTCGCTCTCGTCCGAGAATTAGGAAATAAATTAGCGGCCGAGCTAATTTCGTTATCTCCGCCGATGGCCGACCCTCCCGCTTGAGACGTCAACGGACCGATGTCCGAGAGCTTGGACCGTTCGGTTGTACCACCAACGCTACTCTCTCTCTCTCTCTCTCTCTCTCTCTCTCTCTCTCTCTATTTCTGTCTCTCTGTCTTTTTTATTTTTCTCACTCTTTCTATCTCTTTATCTCTATCTTTCTCTCTCGTTTGCCAAGATCAATGGGCTCTCTTTTAAGTGGGATTCGGATTCAAGGACGATCATGGACGGTGATTTTAGAAAAGATTTATACCGATACTTCCTCCACTTTCTATCTATTCCCTTTTTTATAAAGGAATGAATATATTTTTTTCGTAGAATAATGATTAATCTTTCGGTTTAATATTTATCGATGATTGACCGTGGTGAAGGAAACAAAAATAAAAAAGAAATATATATATATATATAGATATATTATATATTATGAAGTATAATCGAACATGGCTGAGACGTTACACAGGCGTTCTCCTAAAGTTATAAGTTTTACGACTTGGCCCTCGAGCTTTAATCAAAGTCTAAATTTAGATTGGACCGTCCTGTGTGTCACCTGCACACGGTCATTCGACACAACGGGCTCGACTCGTCTTCTTTCATTCTTTTTTTTTTTCTTTCTTTCTCTCTCTCTTTCTCTCTCTCCTTTCCTCTCTTTTCATTCCTCTCTCTCTCTCTCTCTCTCTCTCTCTATCTTTCTTTATCTTTCTCTCTTACTCTTATGGTCGACCTCCTCCGCTCGCTTGGAAAACGTTTGGGTGTCGAGGATCACGAGGAAGTCGTAATTTCCACCGGAACGAGGCAGCCGAGCGAATTGACGACGGGCTTATCTCATGGTCTGGCCACGAAATCGGTTGGTACGCTTATCGAACAAGATAACGGCACGGCGTATAGATAAATTCCGTTAATTAATTATCGACGTATAGCTCCGTGGCTATTTTTGTCGTAGGCAAAAGGAAACTTTGTTGTAGACAGAAAGAAAGACAGAGAGAAAGAGAGATAGAGATACATAGATAGATAGAGAGAGAGAGAGAGAAAGAGAGAGAGAGAGAGAGAGAGAGAGAGAGAGAGAGAGAGAGAGGCTAAAGAGAGTCGCACGCAACCTAGGTTCACTACGTTCTTTCGTCTATTAATTTTTGCTATCTATATTTACGAGCCGTTGTAACTCTAAGACTTGATAGAGACCTTTAATAGGAGAAGAAAGAGACATAGAGAAAGAAAGAGAGAGAGAGAGAGAAAGATTCTGATTAGTCTTTGTTCAAAGTAAGATGATCAAAATTAAATGCGATCACTCGAGATTTCTTTAAATGTCAGACAATTATACTCGATTATATCTTTTTCTAGACAATTATGAAATTATTAATCCAACGTGAAGTAAAAATTATCTATAGAAAAAGAAAAAAAGAAAAAAAGATACACACACACACACACGAACACGTCTATTTTAGTTATAGCTAATGATGCCATATAAAGTAAGGAAATTTAGGAGTTTGATCGTAACAATAGAGAGACAACACTTCGACGTCGAAAGACGTTTACTTCCCAGATTCGAAGATACGGTGAGCTCATCGTCGGAATGACTGGCAAGAGACAGGTGCCTTCTTAACACCTGTGCCTCTCTCTCTCTCTCTCTCTCTCTCTCTCTCTCTCTCTCTCTCTCTCTCTCTCTCTCTCTTTTACACTTCCCGAACATAGGAGGATTGGGATTGAGCAAACACCTCCTTTACGAGCAATCCAAAAGAGAAAGAAAGAGAGAGAGAGAGAGAGAGAGAGAGAGAGAGAAAGGGAGAGAAGCAGCAGTTTATCCAAGGTTCTAGGATACGTGCTTGCGACTATTAATTACTAAATCGATCGAGAGAAGAAAATGGTGAATAATAAATAAAGAATCTCATCATTGTCGCTTCCTACCTTACCTGTCATTTCTTCAGAACTATGTTTCCACATGCTAGACGTAAAAACGTTCCTCTCCCCTCCGTCTTCCTTCCACCCACTCTTTTCCTTTCTCTCTCTCTCTCTCTCTCTCCCTCATCCTTTTCTTTTTTTTTCAAGTAATACGTTTCCAATTTCATAAGACCATCCAAGGATATTCTCCGAACATTTCGGCCATTTCGAAGAGTTTATTACGGTTGGTTAGCAATAAACTCGAGCTTTAAAACCGGGGGAGCTATGTTTCCTCTTATACTGGAAATGACAACCTCCTAGTACGAAATTATTACCGAAGGAGGAACCTTCTACGTTCTTGATCATCGATGTCCCAACTTCGATCTTTCGGATCGGAAAGGGCAGAGGAGAGGAGGAACGTAGTTGAGAGGAAAGAAGAACGAGAAGTTCTTGGATCGTTAAGGCCCTTGATGGTGAAGACCATCTTGGTAGGACCATCTCCTCTGTCTCTCTTTCTCTCTCTCTTTCTCTCTCCAGTCTTTTTCTTCGGCTTCTGACGAGGAACGTCATCGCGGAGGCTGCGAAACTCGGCAGGATGCAACCGGGAGGCAGAAGGTGGAGTTTGCTGTCATATACCTGATTTCTCCGAGTATCTCGAGCGTTCCGAGAAAGAGTGAGAGGAAGGAAGGAAAGAAATGAGGAAAAAAGAGAGATAGAGGAGAATGAGAGAGAGAGAGAGAGAGAGAGAGAGAGAGAGAGAGAGACAGAGAGAGATAAAGGTCTTCGACCGGTAGCCTAAGTTGAGGAGCCGTCTCTAAAGAGGCACACACACACCGGGGTCATTAGCGAAGAGAACATTTATCTTTGTCCTTCTCTCGCTCTTTCCTTCTCTCTCACACTCTTTCTCTCTCTCCTCTCTCTTTCACTCTCTCTTCACTCTCTTTCTCTCTCTCTCTCTCTCTCTCTCTCTCTCTCTCTTCCTATCTCTCTTTCTCTCTTGGTCTCGGGTGTTCGCACTTGATTCGCCGTCGGTATCAACGGGTGCCAGGCAGGAAGACCCGTATTATCGAGTCAATTGTCTCTCTCTCATCCCCCTCCCCTGTGTAGTTCAGCTGACTATAAAATCATTATCACCCGTCCACCACCGGCACGGTCAGCGAGCACCACCGAAGTCTCTCTCTCTCTCTCTCTTTCTCTCTCTTTCTCTCTCAACCCCTCCTCTCTCTATCGCTCTCTTCTCTCTCTCTCTCTCTCTCTCTCTCTCTCTCTCTTTCTCTTTCTCTCTCCCTCAACAGCTCGACGTTGAACGCTCGATTATCCCATTAATACGACGAGTCCGTGCGTTCATCCGTCCCGTCGGATCTTTAATTATTTAAATGCAGAGCCACGGTGGAGAGCCCGGCACCGAGTTCGAAGGGTACCATCTCTCTCTCTCTCTCTCTTTCTCTCTCTGGCTGTCTCTTGAAAACACCAAAGTCAGGGGCGGATCGATGTCGTTTCAATCTTTACAATGCTGCGATACTTTTCTCTCTCTCTCTCTCTCTCTCTCTCTCTCTCTCTCTTTACCTTTATCTTCTCCATATCTTTGGCTATTTAAGATGCAAAAACGATCAATTCGATGTTGATCACATAGCAACTCTCTTAACAAGATCGATACGCGATCGAGCAAATGGGTTAAGGCTACGAGCTAGTAGTTATGGCAAACAACACATTAGAAAAGAGAGAGAGAGAGAGAGAGAGAGAGAGAGAGAGAGAGAGAGAGAGAGAGAGAGAGAGAGAGAGAGAGAGAGAGAGAGAGAGATAAAGATAGAAATGGTTTAAGCGTCGAACGATAAATTCGTGTTCTCCGTGCGTGATAAATAATGAAAGAGGATTAACCAAATCGCCATGAGCGTTATGATTACGCATGCTATGTTGGCTTCGTTGTGTATAGATTGTAGGAGAAAAGAAAGAAAGAAAGGAAGAGAGAGAGAGAGAGAGAGAGATAGAGAGAGATAGAAAGAATGTGTGCACATGGACCGTAAAAGAGGGATGAGGAGACGGGAGAGGGTACGGTCAATCGTGGCTATCATTAAGCCACGATTTAATGAGCGAGGTGCGCCGGACGTGGGAAGTCGCCTGTCGCGCGGTAATTACCTTAGTTCAATTATTAGACGATTACCATAGGGTAATGGACATTGAAAGTGGGAGTGGAATCGGTTCGCGTGATCCCCTCTTTTCTGTTTTTATTTTTTTTTTCCTTTTTTTTCTTATTTTCTGATTTTTCCATCAAGAAATAGATACGTATATTTATACGTACATATGTATTATACTATATCTTGTGTATATATATGTACATTTTTTTCTTTTGGTTGCGATATCAATAAATTTTATAAAATAAAAATATATACATACATACATACATACATACATACATACATACATACATATATATATACATGTATATATATAGAAGAGATTGTAAATATGATTTGTTCTCGTAAAGAAGACAAAGCCGTCGACGAAGACAATGACTACGACGACGAGATCGATTTCGGAGACGATCGTACACGAAGCATCATCGGCACGATGCCTGCCGTATTAAGAACGGCGTGATTAAATAATAGGGTCTGTTAAATCGTAAGAGGGGAACTTACTTGGTCGTCCTATATTTGTACGACCTAACGTGCACGCTATTCGGGTCGTGCGAAGTGTAGGGACGTAAGAAACGAAGCTAAACCGATCCTAAATCGGCTCGAGTTCCTTCTGTCTCTCTCTTTCACTCTCTCTTCGATACACCCACCCTTTCTTTCTTTCCTTCTTTCATTCTACCTCTCTTTCTTAAACACTCTATCTCGTCGAAAGGTCGAACCTCAAAAGAAATCTTTTTCTTCTCCCTCGTCAATTAAAACACTCGTTACTATTGAAAAGCAAAATCTAGTTTGATTCGGTCGACGGATTAGAAAATATGCGAAAGTTTAATGCGAAGAGAACAGATTCGGGATGGTTACAAGAAGAAAAATATAAAAGGAAAGAGATGCTGATGCGAGGGTGAAAATGAGGGTGAAGATGGGGGTGAGGATAGATCGAAAGGAATAAAGGGCAAGGAAAATCCTTTGTCACGTTGTCCTCCAAGATAGGAAGGATTAGCAACCGTTAAGATATTGCTTAGTCGTTAAAAATAATTGTCAGCTCGATAATTAACGAACGTTTTTCGTTCGTTGCTTTTTCTCGAAGCGAAAAACCCTTTCGCACGAGGCAGAAAGTGGAGGAAGGAAAAATACTTATCGCGTATTTTCCACACTTCGATAGACAATAATCTCTTTTTTTTTCTATCTTGTTTCTTTTCCTTTTTTTTTTTTCTTCTTCCTCTCTTTCCATCCTTCGTATTTCCACGTTTCCTTTTCCCATCCCTTTACCCTTATCTTTTTCCTCGTTTCTTCTTCTTCTTCTTCTTCTTCATTTTCTTCATTTTCATTTTCTTCGTCCTCCTCTTCTTTTCTTTTCCTTTTTTTTCTTTTTTTTTTTATTTCACCCTTCCTCAGCCCTTCTTTTTCCATGCTTTCCCTTCGATCTGCTTACGCTCGGCAAAGCTGGCTTCTTTATCCGTATATTCGTAGTATTTTGTTAGCACATCGTTAGGAAGCTAAAGGGGATGCAGGATTCCTTGTAAAGAGAGAGAGAGAGAGAGAGAGAGAGAGAGAGAGAGAGGGGGAGTCTCTAACGGGAGTCTCAACCCACTATCTCTCTCTCTCTCTCTTTCTCTCTCTTTCTCTCTCTTTCTTTCTTAGCGGACCTCGTTACGCAGATCAGACGCAGCCAGAATCGAATTTTTCGCTGTAGAAGCTGCTTTACTCGTTTATGCATGCGCCAACACGTACATACATACTACTTCAACGAGTATCTTCTACTTCTTTTTCTTCTCCTTGTACTTTTACTTCGTGCTTGTACTTCTACTACCACTCTCTCTCTCTTTCTCTCTCTGTTTCTCTCTCTCTTTCACTCTTTCTTCTTTTTTTACGAATCTTTTCGTGTCTTCGAGAAAATACGAATTACTTCTTTTGACATTCCCTTGACTGTTTTTACATATATATATATATATATATATATATATATATATATATTTTATATTCTTCTCTTCTTTTTTTTTTAAAGAAAAATATCACAACAACATGGACAATAAATTAATAATTGGACGTAAAGGAAAATGAATTTTTTTGTATTCTCTCTCTCTCTCTCTCTCTCTCTTTCTTTCTCTTTCTCTTTCTTCAGGATAACACAAAAAGGAAAATTGAAATTGAAACGACAATAAAATTGAAGTTGAAACCTTGACTTTTCCCGTGTTCTCTCTCAATTCTTTTTCTTTTTTTTTTTTTTTTTACCGTGGAATATATTTCTGATATAATGAAGCGTGATTGTGTCGGTCGTATCGATACCGCGAGAGGAATAACATTTACAATTTTGACGAGTCCAGAGACAAAGGAACGAATGGAATACGTTATAACCATTGTCTATATAAGGAGAGCCGATATGAATAATTCTATTAGGAGAAAGATCCAAACAAGTGGTTCGTCCTAATTTAGTAGAGCATAGCTGATAATCATTAGGCGACTTAATTTGACTTTGGTGTAGTAAGAAAAGGGGGATGTAAACGGGCAACTAGGGGGAGAGAGAGAGGAGGAGGAGGAGGGTGGTGATGGTGGTGGTAGAAAGGTGAAGGCATCCCTTTTTATTATCGGGCGAACTCTTTCCTTGTGGTTGTTCTGTTAAGAGTTGGGGATGAGAAAAAGAAAGAGAGTGAAAGAGAGAGAAAAGAAATGGCTCCCGAAGAGGGGTTGAAAAAAAAGAAAAAAAAAAAAAGATAAAATGAACGGCCTGGGATAAGGATTGTAAATATTAATGCTGTGGGCTTTCTCTCTCTCTCTCTCTCTCTCTCTGTCTTTTTCTTTTTCTCTCTTTTGACCAAAGAAAAATATTTGAATAATAATTACCGAGGCGCCCTCGGCCCTTGTTACGTTCTCTCGTATAATATAAAAAGGTTCGCCAAAGGAAAAAAGAAAACAAACAAAAAGAGGAAAAAAAGAAGAGGAAGAAGAATAAGAGGGGGAAAAAATGGAAAAAAGAAGAAGAAGAGGAAGAAGAAGAGAAGGCACGCGCTCAAGAAAAGCGGGGTAACCTCGAGAATTTTCTAATTAGAAGGATTCAAGCGGATCCCGCAAACAATACCAGAAGCATCACTTCCAACGTCTAACAGGGTGGGAGAGGGGTTGAAAACACTCTCGAGATCTTCTCTCCCTCTTTTCTTTCTCTCTCTCTCTCTCTCTTTCTCGGTCGAATAGAAAGATTTTAATATCCAAGAACTTCGTCGTTTATTATCGCTAGTATCATCATTATTATCTTTTACTCTTTGGGGTTGGAGAAACGAATCGAAAAAGGGGAACGTTTAATACTTATAATATTATTATCAATATAATATAATGCAAGATTTAATATTATTGTTAAATATGTTTTTGTTTTGTATATAATAGAAATTACGTAGATATTGTTTTTGTTATTAGAACGATATTAGGCAATGCGAAATTAATTGATAATAAGCATCATTATATATCATAGGAGATATCTATATATAGAAAAAAGAAAAAAATATATTTATATATCTATCCAAAAAATTAATAATATATAGCTCCATGTGTAGATATAATATACATATAATTCTGTATATAGATATCTAAAAAAAAAAAATAATCTACATATCTATATATAGAAAAAGAAAATTTCACACGGTTGAAAGTTTCTAATATAAATGTATAAATATTATAAAAATCGTTTCGAAGGTAAACGAAAGGCAAAATAAGCAAGCAACCAAGCAAGCAAGCAAGCAAGCAAGCAAGAAAGCAAGCAAGCAACTAAGCAAGCAAACGAACGTATGTATGTACGTATATGTAGTATGGAGGGTTGAAAGTTACACGTCCCAAAGCACAAGAAGGTCTTCCTCGTTGGCCTCCGAGACATTTTCCGTCTATTCTCGCGGACGATCTGTTAAAGCCCGTCGCGGATTGGCCGATTCCTTTCTCACGTCGTTGTGGCACGTGATGAAAGTAATTAAGCGCGTAGTAGACGGACTCGGGTGTAAAAGTAGGGCATTACTGTTACCCGAAGGGAGATTAAGAAACCCTATCGCGTCTTTCGCGACTTGCCTCTACGTAGTTACATTGTATAATTTCAAATCGTCGTAGTGAACATCGTGACTGGGTACCGAGTAAGATTAATCGGGAGATTTTATATATATATATATATATATATATATATATATATATATTTACGTATGCATATATATATATATATATATATAGTGTATATATTGTACATAAGTTAAGATGCATGAACGACCTTAATCCTCCGACGGCTTTGTTACGACTTTCATCCTATCTCTCTTAACTCCACGAAAAAGAAATAATTTCTTTAAGTCGACGCTGAAATATCTTCATATCTTCATACCATTTCTTTTCTTTTCTTTCCTTTCCTTTCCTTTTCTTTGAACGATATGAGTTTTCTTTCGAATCGCGTCCGCGAGATAATAATAATTCACTATTATTTCGCGATGAAACATTTTCTCGTAAAAATATTTTATAACGAATAGGATGGATACTTTCGTCCTCTTATCCAATGGTAATAATTTTCTTTCTCTCGTTCTTCTCTCCTTTTTTTTTCTCTCTCTTTATTTTCTTTATTTTTTCTTCTTCTCTTCCTTCCTTCTCTTTCTCCTTTTTTTACCCCCAACGAACGATATCGACCAAGGGATTTTAATTTTCTTCAAAAGAAGTTCTTCTTTCAAGAATACATTACGATATATTGTTTTGTAACTATTCTATCATTTATTTAATCCATTCGAACCAATTCCTTGCTTCATTTTTCCTTTCTTTCTTTTTATCGGTAATAATAATAATTTTTCTTTTTTTGTTTTTTCTTCTTTTATTATTATTATTATTATTATTATTATTATTATTATTATTATTATTATTATTATTATTATTATCTCAACGACGAACCATTTCGACGAGGCTCGATCGAAGAACTTTTTTTCCGTAAAAATATTTATGTAACAATACCGATTCATCGTGTATACAATCGATAACAATTTTTCTTTTTATATTTGACGTGAAAAAAGTCTCTCGACAATAGCTCCGTTACTTTTTCTTTCTTTTCTCTCTTTTTTTTTTTTTTTTCGTCGAACAAAGAGATTGAATAATTTTTTTACGAACTCTTTAAGATTTCTTCTATTTTTTATCTTTTACTTCTTTTCTTTTATTATATTCCCCGCATAATATTATTATCATCATCATCATTATTATTATTATTATTATTATTATTAAAATCCTGGCCTGGTTCCTACTTTCTTTCGACTAATTATATTCGACAGGAGGCGAGGCAAAAGTACGCGCACACACACACACACACACACACACACACGCATCCATACATAAATACATACGCACGTTGACTCGTCCAGGGACGTCGGCGTTATCTCGATTGCATCGCGTCACCAAGTGCAGCTGCAATTTATCGTTGCATTTACTGTCGCGTTGGTACAATGAATTTACTACAATATTGCCGTCGGTATACCGTATCTCACGACGCGTGCCGTCCGCGTACCTTAACTAATACATAGATCCAATGATAATATTTATCGTACGTTCCTTCTAATAGTATTCGATCGATCGATATTAAAAAATTTTTTCACATTCAAGCAAAAATTAATTTATGATAATTCATATATAGGATACGAATACAGTAGGAGGGATGGGATAGTAAAGAAGAAGTAGAAGAAGAAGAAGAACAAAAAAAAGAAAAAAAAGCAACAAAAAAAAAAATGGAAAAAGAAAGTGGGCCATAAGAAGTCTTTGCGAGTATTAAGAAACCTTATCGATATCGAGTCTGGTGAGCACAATTAGATTCGTCGTCATCAAGCGAGCGCCATGAACTCTGACAAGAAGTTAACGATTATCTCACAAACATAGCTTTCGTGAGTATTGATTTAAAGATTTTTTATATTATATATTATATCCTCTCTCTCTCTCTCTCTTTATATATATATATATATGTGTGTGTGTGTGTGTGTGTGTGTGTGTGTGTGTACTTTACTTTCGAAGTCAAAAAGTATGTTTTAATTACGAGACAATTAGATTAAGGCTAATATATAGATAAAAAATATTGTTTGGAAAAAATAGAAATTATTAAATCAATGTAAAAGAGAATGTATAGATATGTGATAATGGGAGAGAAGGTGAGGAAAGTTCGAAAAATATTAAAGTAAAAAAAAAAAAGAAGAATAAAGAAAAAATAATTTTCGTTGATGGTATCAATACATTTATTTGGATCTTACCTCTTGGTGGCTTATCCGGTCTAACGCGAAGATTTATCTCCGTTCTAATGATTCAAATTAGCGAGGCAAACCGTCTTGAGTTTACGACAACGGGACCTTGAGTTTAATTAGATACCAGAGACGCGCGCGCGGCATTACGTCGGGCACGTTTAATTTTAGCAGCCTTTACTCGCTTATCCGACGTAACGATCTCCATGTGTCTACGTTTTTACCCTGACGATTTTCGAGAATTTTTATATCGTATCGTAAAATTTGTAGTGTGTGTATACATACATATATATATATATATATATATATATATATATATATAAAATTCAGATCAACAAAAGTCGAGTAACGTTAAGCGGATAATATCGAAGGTGAGAAAAAAAATATATACATATCCATATATACACACACACACATATATATATATATACACTATACTTTTATATGTAAACTACACTTTTTATATATATATGTATACGTATGTATGTACCATGTATAATATATACAAATTATATATGTTATTTAATTATATATCATATATAACATGTAAAAAGGAACAAGAAAAGGAGAAAAAAAATAAAGAAAAAAAAAAAGAAGTTAGTTCGAAAAGGACATGTAGAAATGATGATAGGTGAGGAGAGGGAGGGAAAAAGAAGAGGAGGAGGATTAACATTGCGTATGGTTTCCTCTCCTTTCCCGCTGGCTTCCTGACAGTCATTAGGGTAATCAACGAATTAGCGTTTCCGCGCTAAGAACTGGATAAGGCATAAAGAGTTAGGAGAGGACAAAGTGTGTCTTGGCACGCGATCCTGAGACCTCGTTCGTACGTTCCTCTGGTAAAACAAATTCGCCATGGCCGAAGGAGAAGATATAATCGAGAGATATCATCGTTATTTTCGACCGATGATAGATCGAATGAATGTTATTTAAAGGGGAAAAAAATCTAGATCATATGGATCTAGATATGTACGAAGATCGACAGGTACGCATACATTATATCACATCATATCATTGTCAATCGAAAATCGTATATTTTTTTTCTTCTTTTTTTTTTTTTTCGAACGAAATAAATCCTCCCTCTTTCCCCTTCGTAAAATTCTGCCTACAGTCAATCGTACTAGATTTTACATAAGCTGATTATTCCAAGCGAATTCACATCGTATTAATCATCGACATTCGTCCGTCCGAATTCACCGAATTATAAAACCGGTGCAATCATTTCGTCTGTTATTAAATACCTCTGTAAAAGATATTTCATTAATGCTCGAGATCTGGGGTTATTAGAGGATTTAAACCTTTAAGCACTTGACCATAAAGCCAATGGTAATTGTCTCTCCCTGTTGAAATCTCTGTTAAATTCAACCCCTATTTCGTCGGGACATGCAAATAACACTGGGGTTAGTTAGTTAATGGGGTTCGGAGTGCTAGCTAGGGTCGGAGACCGAGCGAGTTCATTCATTAGGGGTTGATGGCTTAATTGCCAGCTCGCAGCATCATGAGTCCTCACCTCATCCCACCCTTCAAATTCGTGGTAGTCGCCACGAATCCATGAACCCATAGTTTCTATCCTCTCGTCCTCTCTTATTCTCTTATCCTTCTGTTTCTCCATCCCTGTGAAATACCAAGCACCCCCTTCCTTCCTTCCTTCCTTCCTTCCTTCCTTCCTTCCTTTCTCTCAATGTTTCATCAGCAACAGGTTGTACTGGGATCGCTGATTCAACCCTACTGGCTCGTTTGCAAGCATCCAACTCGTTTGCTCGACCCCCAAATTAAAAGCGAGACTTGGCATTAATTAATCGTCCCGTTCGTGGAAATCCTTTATAGTTAGTTTTAAAAAGGTATATCAAAGCTTCCTGCTCTTCCTTTTTCTCTCTGTCTCTATCTCTCCGTCTGTTTTTTTTTTTTTTTCTTTTTTACGATGACAAACGATACTTCCTCCCGTTTTATTTCCTTCTTTTTTCTTTTATTTCATTTTCGTTAATCATGTTTATTGCAACATTTTTTTCGTTCATGGTATTATCTCACTTATAAAATCTTGCGAAAGTTGTTTGTGTATCTCTTTTAAGATCGTATATTTTCGTTTGAAAGGTAAAGTCGGTAAAGTCTATCGAATCGGTGAACTTGTAAGGGGATGAGAGAATGAAGCGTTGATAATGGGTGAGCAGGTAACGTACAATTATCTCTGTGGTACATTCTTTCTTTCATTCTTTCTTTCCCAATATATATATATATATATATATATATATATATACACACATATATATATATACATACATAGATCGTACAGTAGTATATATATATATATATACATATATATAACTATATATAAAGTGTACTGAGAGATGAGAGCTGAGGCAAAAAAGTACCGGCAGCATCTCTAATTGCCATACGAAGATTCCCAGAGGAGCGTTACGGCTGCACGGTAGTTGTACGTCGATTTTACATTGTTTGCACGATGAAATAAGAAAGAGCAGAGTGGCCGAGGGTCCGTCTTTCGACACGGAACGAAAAGATTATCACGCCGCGAGAAAAGGGAATGCGTCGAAGTACATTTTTGGTGTGCTGCCTATGTGTTCACCAACCTTCTCCTCCTCCTCCTCCTCCTCCTCCTCCTCCTTCTTCCTTCTCTTCTTCTTCTTCTTACATTTCTTGGTTGTACAACGTTGCACAAACTCTGTTTATCGAACGACAAAATCGAAATGTCGCTTTGTAAAATAACGAGAAGAGAACATTCTTGTTTTTCTTTCTAACGATCTATCAAACATCGAAATATCGAAATTTCATTGTTTGTATCTTTTTTTATTTTTCGCAGGTAAAATTGACTCTGCGATTATGGATCAGAATATTTTTATCTCACGAATTAACGAAGGCTATTTATTTTCTATTTATATTTTTTCTACGAAGCAGAAAGCTTTTGGTCGATGTCGACCTTTCGTTTTTTATTTTTGAGTATTTCTCTCTCTCTCTCTCTCTCTCTCTCTCTCTCTCTCTGTCCGTACATTTCGTATCCTTTGTCTCTGTGTCTCTCTGTGTCTACCCTTACTTTGTACTTTTTTAATTCCTTTACTCGTTCGTTCGTTCGTTCGTTCATTCGTTTTGCATAGAAGGTAACGACCATACGAATTTTCGCCATTTGTATGCGACACGGCTCAACCGTCAACGTGGGTCGACGTGAATTATCGCGAGTGTCAGGCCTTACGACCCGTCCGTACGAACGGTTTAATTTAAGGTTGGTGCTTTAATTCCTGGTAGAAAGCGCATTCGCAACGGTAGCTCGCCATGGAAGAGATAGAGAGGGATAGAGAGAAAGAGAGAGAGAAAGAGAGAGAGAGAGAGAGAGAGAGAGAGAGAGAGAGATATCTTCGGTGTGTCCTCGCGATTCGAATTCATCGCTTACTCTCTTCTGGGATTCCCTTTGTTGAGTTCAACGAGTACGCGAATATCATCCAGATTACGATCGCGATTTTGTCGATTCTAATCATTATTTGATTTGTATCATGAGTCATGTCGGTTTTTACAATATCATAGAAACTTTTAATTAGAAATTCTTAATGCATAGGTATCTATTGGCTATGATTATTACCATCGCCCGTACGAATATTTCCAAAGGAATATTTATTTTTAATTTAATATTAAAAGTTTATTTCAAAAGTAAAAGGAAGAATAAATGAATAAATAAATGAAAAGAATTGTCCAAGTTGATTTTGTATTGAATTTATATATAATTTCGATCGTTGAAATCGAATTTAAAGAAGTAGAAAATTATCAGTTTATTATTATCGTATCGATGTATGATGAGTCAATATGATTCCGATTAATTTCAAATGAAAAATAGAATTCAGGTATATTTCGTTAGTCTCGTTAATTAAAAATAAATTCGTATATTCGAACTGGAGTTTCTGCGATCTTTAAAAAAATGAAAAAAATTATCGTCCCCATTTTATACGATTATTAAAACTTTCCAATAGCGTAGGAAGGATATTCTCAATTGCATTAAAACAAACACACACACGTATATATAAAAAGACATGTAAATACAAGATAAGAGAATATCGCGTACAGATAGATAATAGATCGTTATTCGTAAGCATAGGCTAGATATATTACTCGTCGTGTATTTCAATTTAAAGGAAAAGGAATTTAAAGTGAAATCTCTTGTAGATACGATCTTAGGGCGGATAGAGGAGCTTAGTAGCTCTTAGAAAAGTGCAGAGAAATTTGCTATAGATGAAAATGATCTCGGTTGATGTCGGTGAAGGGTTGGACTTTCTAGGAAGGCAGAAACTGGCGCCGATCTAACGCAATTTCATAGCAAGCAAGCAACCAAGCGAACGAACGAACGAACGAACGAACGAACGAACGAACGAACGAATGAACGAGGAGGAGGAGGAAGAGGAAGAGAAGAACGAAAAAGAGGAAGAAGAGAAAGAGGAGAGTGCGTTGGAAGGCAGGGATGATTTAGTAATGAAGATATTAACGGAGCAAAAGCGCGCCACGGAATACTGAGATTCAACTATCTAACTGCTGACATAACTCACGTTTATGACTCCATGGCGAGCTCTTCTTTCTTTTTCTTTCTTTCTTTTTTTTTTTCTTTCTTTTCCTTTCACTGTCTCTTTCTCCGTCTCTCTTTTTTTTTCCTTTTTATTCCTTTTTCTTCGTGTGTGTCTCACCAACTACCACAATCCCCCTTTTATCCTTTTCTCTATCTCCTTTCTTCCTTTTATTCTTGATCCATCTATCTTTCATCCACTGTTCTCTTGCAAAAGTCCAATGGTAATAATTAATGTCGAATACTTTTATCAAAATATGGCTATTCTATTTTCAATAAATTCTGAATACATATATATACATATATATTTCTTTGTTCTGTTTTTCTATATAATTTATCATTCTTAATTTTTATATTCATCATCCTTTTCTATCTTATTTAATTTTATATTCTCATGAGAAGTTATAAATTATGTTGATATATCTTGGTTTATAATAACGAAGTTTGTATAACGAAATGCTTACGAATAAGATTGTTTTCTCTAGAGAGATGTGTTCTGTGTACATATATACGCACTTTTATATATATATATATATATATATATATATATATATGTGAAAAAAACGAGGGGTTTGTAAGGGTAGAAAGAGTGCGATGGTTCGAACTAAATAAGAAAAGGAAGACGCCTGCAGAATGGATTTCGACGGGGTACATTAGTCGAGTTATACCCCCGAAGGCATTGCCTTGCTCGCGTTGCGTTGTATATCTTGCTTATTTTTTATTATCACCCCTGGCAACGGACGGTAAGTAAGTGGAAGGGCTCCTGCTTTTCACCCTTCGATCCTTTCGATGTACTCACTCGAAGAGATCGTTTCCGAACTAGGATTTTTCTTTTTAATCTTTCTTTCACGAACGTTTTCTAAATTTGTAAAAAAAGATATATATATATATTCTCTTTAAAAAAACGTGCACATTTTTTTTAAATACTATTACGAAATATATGTGAAATATTTTGCAAACGTTATAATCAATCAAGCAAAAGATCAAACAAAATTATATTAGAAATTTATTTTATTCTTCCTTTCTTTTCTTTTTTTTTTACGTCAATTAATTATTCCTTTTCACTGATATATAAATGTCCAAATAAAAAAAAATAGAAAATTGTTCTGTTCATTATACATCAGAAATTTAATTTGACGAACCAACGTAGTAATCTATCTTAACGATTTTCATATTAAGTGTCGATTAATGATTCTTCCTCTTTGATCTGTGAACTTGCGGATTAAAAAAAAAAAAAAAAAAAAAAAAAAAGAGAGGAAACCAAATGTTTATTACAATAATATTACAATATAGCTCTATATATAAATATATATATATATATATATATCTTTTTAATCTGCTATTCATTACTTATTATTTTTTTTTTAACTTTTTTTTTATCGAACAATTTAATAACGATAAATATTATCAATTCATAATATTCTTTATTAAATTACCAGTCTACTAATTTATAATATATTTCTTTTCTTTCTACATGTATCTTGCTTGCTTTTAATCGATTGTATTATGATAAATATTTCCAATGAAAGATATTCTTTATTTCCTAATCGCTTGTCGTGTCGTTAACAAGCACTATGTAAGTTCCAACCGGTAAGTCCATATGTCGGTTTCGAATCGCGTTTACCACGGGCTAAAATGTGTTACGTGCGAAGGGTATCCCATATAGCTAAGGGGATGTTTTTATATTTATGGCACCGCGACGGAAGGGATGCTATTAATGCCTGCCCTTTTTCTTTTTTCTTTTTCTTTTTTTTTCGTTAATAACCATGCACGATAGGCAAGCGAAAGAGAAGAGAGTCGAGGGATGAGTTTCCTCTTCCTCGTGGGATGAAAAAATCCATTTGGTAAGGGGTGCTAGGGTTTTCGTTCTAGGGTGACTATTCTTTTTTCATTCTTTTCGTTTTTTTTTTTTTCTTTTTTTTTCGAACGACCTCGTCTTGCCTACCACACAGACTCAAACAAAATAGCGAGCGATAGCTCGTTGTTATCCTTCGACCTGATTTCCCCTATAAATCGATCGCAAAGCCTAATCCGTTGTTGTCTGTTTGGTAATGTATTGATTTCGCCGATAAGTAGAACGTATCGGAATTTTTAGTAGTATTACCTTTTTTTATTTTTTCATTAGTCCAAAAATATTCGATGTTCTATATCGAAATTGAAATAATAGTAGATATTCAAAAAAATTCTTCATATTTTATATATAAATAAAAATAAATTTTATATCTTATTATTAGTATCGATTGAGTCGAAAAGTAAAAAATCTATATAGTATTCTATAAATAGACAAATAACACTAGTATTATTTTTATATTAAAACTTTTCTACACTGCTTATTTGCTTATTATCCAACTTCCATATTTTTCTCAAATAATAATAATAATAATAATAATAATAATAATAACAAGTTTCATAGGAGAGCATAAACGATACCCGATACTTAATCTATCTTGAAACATTAAATAAGCTTTACGTTTTATATATAGTACTGTACATATAATATATACCTATCAATATATATATATATATATATATATTCCTTTTATTCTACAAATATAAATATCTAATAAGATTTCAACTTCCCCCTTCGATTTCGTTTCTCACGACATTTCCCCATTCGATTTTTCTAACGAATTATTTCCATTAGTAGTTTCTTTACGTATAATACGTTTAGTTTCGCTAAACTCTATCGAGTGAGTCGTATAATAACATTTTCTATTTCGAATCAGGGGTTCACTGACTGAACCGACTAGACTGACTGAACTGAACTGGACTGGACTAGGTGGTTGTATAATCAAGGGGAGCTATGACTATCGATGAAAGTTTTTATGTTATTTTTTCTCTCTCTCTCTCTCTCTCTCTCTCTCTCTCTCTCTCTCTCTCTCTCTCTCTCTCTATTTTAAAGCCTCTCTTTTTTTTTCTTTTTCGTAACAACATATTATTCTACTTTTTTCCTTTTATTTTCTTTTCTTTCTTTTTTTTTTTTTTGAATTGACTATGTCCCGTAGTACGACATGCAATCATTGGTTTCTCGATGCTAAGACGTATGAAAGTTTTATCGTTGTGATCATCATAGTCGTCGTAGTCATCGTAGTCGTCGTAGTCATCGTCATCGTCATCGTCATACTTGTCTGCGGTTTCGAACGTCAGCCCGCCACGAACGTTCGTCGTCGTGGAATATATTAACGATTATTGCCTGGCAATGCTCGCCAGGCCGTCTACGTTGTTCCTCTTTCTCATTTCGCGTTCTCTTTTCTAAGTCGTCCTCGACTTCACGAGATACACCACCGAGAACAAAGCCTCTCATCGTGAGTTTGCCTTGTCCATGACAAAGAACATTACAGAACGTTATACTGACGATTGACGACTTAATTAAATTTCTTTTTTTCTTCCTTCTTTTATCTTCCTTCTTCCTCGTGTTACGACATCGAGCGACATCGATTCGTTAAAGAAAAAAAGGAAATGATGAATTAATCGAATAATCATTGAAAATTTTCGACATCACGAGAAGTGATTGCCAAAGTGAAATTAATCTAATATTTTCTTTTTAATCTTCGAATAATCATAAGAATGTTATCCGTGTATTACTCGTTGTCACGATTTGATTGATATTTTTATTTTATTTTCTTTTCTTTTTTTCTTCTTCTTATAACATCGACAGATTGAATCATTGAATAAAGACGAAAGAAGAGAGATTATAATGCTTTTTTTTTGCCTTCGAAAAATCATAAAAAATTAATATATACATATATAAATATGTATGTGTGTTATAGCAGAGAATAACGAAAAAAAAAAAAAAAAAAAAAAAAGGAAGAAGAAAACAAGCGTAGGGCAATTTTTTGATAAATAAGAAAAAAAAGCTAATCACGATTAAATACTAAATCCCTCTGACACTTAAAAAGCGCATAGTATAGGCTAGTGTTCATTCCAGATTTACATAATGACAGAAAATCGTATCAATTTACTCCTATCGTTCGTCCTTTTCATCCGTCAAAAGGGGGTGGAGAGGGAGAGGGAGGGATATCCTCTCTCGCGTTGGTCTTATCGACTTTTATATTGCTTAAAGAACCTTTTAAAAAAAAGGAGCTACTCTTTAGACCGAGATATTGTTATTGGTATCGCATAATCAAGAACAATCATCATGGTGGCACTTTCGCTTGGGGATAAGGGCTTGCACGCACTCTTTTTGAATCGGTATTTAAAGGTAAGAAAGAAAGAGAGAAAAAAATATACACACACACACACATATATATCTATAATGAAAATAGAAGAGAAAGAGAAAGAGAGGGAATGAAATTATTCTTTTACCCGAGTTTTACGTGAACATATATTACCCTTATATACTGTACACGTATGTATATACATCGAACCCTCGGATTGATCTTTTTTCTCTCCCTATTTTATTTCCTTTTTCTTTTTCTTTTTCTTTTTTCTTTCTTTCCTTCTTTCCTTTCTTTCTTTCTTTCCTTTTCTATATTATTTTTCTTCTTTTTCTATTTTTCTCTTTTTTTATTCCTCGACTATCGTAGGTGCGCGTGCGAATCGTCACGCGGCAGGAGCAACCGCTGTAGGAGGCGACGAAAAAAATAGCTTTATGTCACGAGGGATCATTAGGGACTTTCTCCGATGGGGGTCGAAGAGAGTGGCAGGGTCAGGTATGACCCCTGACCTTGGCTAAAGTACATTGAACGACGGTCATTCGCCCTGACGACGACGCAACGTTAGTCGCCCTCCTATATGCTCCGCATCTATGTACGACCGAAATTGCGTAACGCTTTAAGCCAGTGTTATATGGTCGATAATATTTCCCTACATATACATATGGATATGTTAGGTAGTTACATATAGAGGTAGATATCGATTAAAGAGTTCTTTCTTTTTTTTGTAGAGTACTCGTGAAAAATAATTTCACCGGTTGTACGTTCAAACACGGAACTTTGAATCGTTTATTACGAATTAGAAAATCACGTCGTGCTGCTTCTGTGATATTTTTTCTCTTTGTTTTGTTGTTGTTGTTGTTAAATAACGAAGATAAATAAGTATAATAAATTACAGAGATTGTGATTTTTTTGTCGGTATGGTTCGTTCACAAAATGACGATATTATTTTCGTTTAACGACATTGAGGGGTAGTTCGAGAATTTATAATTTGATAAAACATATATATATATATATACACATATAATTAGAAAATATCTTCAAAGTGAACAAAAGTTAAATTAAAGAAGTATCTTATATCCGCAAACTTATATATATATATATATATATATATATATATATATCCCAATAAAAACTGTTCACCAAACTAAAAAAAAATCAAATTTATAAAGCATCTCAAATACGTTGGTACGCGTCGAATTGGGATTTTACATCTTTTCTCGAGTCAAAATCATCTACTATCTACGGATAGAGAAAAGGAAATATCTTTAATGATAGTCGTTTAGAAAGAATCGATTGAAAGTGACAGGACGTTGTTCAGGAAGAAATAGGATGGTAGAAAAGAGAAGGAGGTAAAAGAAGGATAAAGAAATAAATCGCTGATAAATGGCGGAGACAGGCCGGTACTCGTGGATCGTGCAAGCAATTATCGCGATCGACCTTATTCGGTATATTCTATTAAAATGCGATCTATAGAAAACATCGTTCATAGCCGTCGTCGTCGTCGTCGTCGTCTTCGTCGTCGTCGTCGTCGTCGTCGTCGTCGTCGTCGTCGTGCCTCTCCGTGACATTTCGGGTTGTAGGCGCTAGTCACGAGCTATCTGACGTACGTTGATCGTCCAAGAAAAAGTATAAGGAAGGAGAGTAAGAAAGAAAAGAGATAGAAGAAGGTTAAGGGGATGGTTAGGTGAGGGGTGGTTGGTTGGTTGAGAGGAAAGGGAAGAAACATAGGGAAGGGGAAGGGGATAAAGAAGATAAAAAGATGAAGAAAACGAACCTCGTTCGATCCTCGTTTTCACGCTGGTGTCTTTTTCGAACGATGCCACCACGATGTTGTTTAGTCGATAACGTCGAACTCTATTGTACCATTCCTACTAACGCGTGCTTTTCTCGAAAAAGCTTTCATTTTATCGAGCTTTCAAACCCGAGGTACGAGCTTCGAACGATGATGACAAGAGTACTCGGCAGTCCTCATTATCGAACTCTTCTCTTTTTCTTTCTCTTTCTTCTCTCTTTCTCTCTCTCTCTCTCTCTCTCTCTCTTTCTCTATATCTATCTATCTCCCTTTTTCTGTCTTTCTCTCGAGACCATCTTCTCCCTACTTTCTCTTTGTAATTTTAAAGAAAAGCTTTCTTCTGAAGTATCATTAGGAATATAACGGGAAAGGATAAAGTGAAAGCTCTTATTCCTAACTTCAATATTATACTTTATCCGTTCATTAAATATATAATTTGTAGATATTTATATATCACGATGAACGTTTTTAGTTTAATTCAATCGATAAATAAAATGTATAAATGGAATGGATATGATTATAATCTCGTGAGGATTGATAATTTTCATAAATAAGCGAGTCCGATTGATATACATTGAAAGGAAGATATATTCGGATCTACACGTGTTTGTTTCACGACGTTTTTGATCCTGTTATTAATAAGATCATAAGAAAGAAAGAAAAAAAGAAAGGAAAAAATTCTCTTTTTCTCCCTCTCCACTTTTTTTTTTCATCCCTAGAATCGAATCTCTTTATATCGTTCTACAAGGAGGTATGGTTCGGCAAGTGTAGAGAATAAACTACCCTTTTGCTTAGAATTCACGGGGTGTGAAATGATCGCGATACGCTCATTTGCATCGTGGAGTAGGGTGAAAGGGCAGGCGAGCGACAGGGAGAGGGTTAAAGGGAAGTTAGACGAACTTTCTCGAGTGTAATCAAAAGGATTGTGTTGTTACTATCTCTCTTGCTCTCTCTCTCTCTCTCTCTCTCTCTCTCTCTCTTTCTCTGTCTCTTTCTCTCTCTTTGTAGTAAGTATAAAGACAAAAAAAAATAAAGAGAATGGGGAAAAGGGAAGGATATATGTGTTAGTTAAAATAATCGGCTGGTTTATACATATATATATATATATACATATATACCACTTCGTGGTTAGGCTAATATCTTCGAGTGAGAAAAAAAGTTGTTTTGTGGGTAGGTAGAAAAAAAGAAGCAAGTAGAGAGAGAGAGAGAGAGAGAGAGAGAGAGAGAGAGAGAGAGGAAAGAAGAAAACAGAAAATGAGAAAAACAGTACTCGTGGGGGCTAGAAAAAGTAATCAGAATGGTGGCTCGTATCGAAGGGCTCAGTTGGATGCCCATCGAAATGAATTACAAGCGATTTAAAGTTTTCTCTTTTTATTCGAGAACAAAACTCTGTGTTTTTTCTCTCTCTCTCTCTCTCTCTCTCTCTCTTTCTATCTCTACATTTATCTCTCTCCCACCCTCGTTGATCAATCCAAGTAAATAATTTGATTACCTCCCAATAATCCTAAGTCCATTTAAACAAAATCGAAAAGAATAAAAAAAAAAAAAATGGAAGAAAGGAAATTAGAAAGAAGGAAGCTCGATTGATAAACGTGGACACTTTTAATGTCCAAATGTATTTCCTTCTTTCAATCTTCGTGCCATCACCTCGTTGCATCTCGAAAAACTCTTATCGTTAATTTTTTATACGAGATTTGCCATAATAGAAATTATTCAGTCGGAGTCCCTGTTGTAATTATTTATTATTATATTAATCATTCAAAATGATTTCGATGTGCCTATCCTAATCAACGAGTTAAGATTTAA
>NC_057688.1:8432983-8435483 GCF_014466175.1 Vespula pensylvanica
AAAAGGCGAGAGAGTCGAATGAAGGACTTGGTTACTTGGGTGTCTCTACGTGTGAGAGTCGAAGGTGTTCGCGTACGGCTTAACTTATATAGTGCGATCTAAAAGTATCGATTTTGATCGTGGAGAAGGGGTAGTGGGACGACTAATTTAGTTTTTGTAATTTTTTTTCCTTCTATTTCTCCTGTCTTTCTTTCTTTCTCTCTCTTTCTTTCTCTCTCTCTCTCTCTCATTTTTTCTTTCTACGGTCGGTATCCTCGGATAACCTTTGACCTTGCGAAAAGGAGAAAGAAAAGAAAAGAAAATGAGAAGGAAGAAATAAGAAAGAGAGAAAAGATAGGACGGTTTCGTTCGAATGGCAACGCAGCAGTTAAGTGTCAGTATACAACGTCGTAAGGTATAATTAAGACTTGGCACGAAGAAGACCGCGTACAAATGGCGGCGTTCTTCTCGCGCCGCGGCTTTAATAAAGTGCATTCACGTTCGTAAGCACCAATCATCGTAGCGTCATTCGAACGGTAGCGGGTTAGCCTATACGTCTTTCCGTTTCTTTGTCTCTTTAAAATTCATTTGCTACATTTTGCACGTGATACTCGGTCGATGAAATCTTTGATCTCCTAAGTTTTTGTCTTTTCTTCTTTCGTAATTAAGAAAAAGCATTTTTCATCTTAATTTCATTCGGTATAAGTATACAGATCGTTTCATAAAGTTTTTTAAGCTTGCACACGTTTTCTGTTTTTTTCTTGTTTTTTCTTTCGTTAAATTTCGCCGCAGTTTTTTCTATTTCTTTTTTTTTTTTTTCATTGACGTCGATGTTATTAAAAGAAAAGAAAGAGAGAGAGAGAGAGAGAGAGAGAGAGAGAGAGAGAGTGAGACAGAGAGAGAAAGCGATGAAAGAAAAAGAAAAAGTATTTGTTCGTTCAACGAGAAAAGAAAATTTCAACGAAGTACTTGATCGTAAGATTAAATAATTGTCAAAGGAGCAATTTTTACATAAGATACTTAATTAGAACGAGATTAAGAAGAAGGATAATAATCGATTGATCGCCTATCGTGGCGTTGAAATCTCCAGTGGTTTTAAGAAAATTCGTCGATATCAAAGTGGGACGTTCGTAGTCCGGGAATAGAATAAAAATCTAAACTCGTTGGATTCTGATCCTGGAGTTTGCAGGAGAAACTACCCTACCCTACCCAATCTCCTTTTTCTCCTACTCCTTTTCCTCCTCTCTTCTTTCTACTTCTCCTCGAACCCTCACACGTTTTGTGGTCGAGAGAGGCGAAGCTGGACTTTGCGAACACAGTCTCGTGCGTATTACCACGTTTCTTCTCTCATACAAACGTATCTACGTAAAATATATACATACATACATACATACATACATACATACATACATACATATATATATATAAATTCGTATATATGTATATATATATAAAAATATAGGTAGGTATATGTAAGTACGTGCACGCCTCTCCTCGATACGTGTGTATCTCGCGTTGGCAGCGAGTACGGTAGCGATACGTTTCTCCGACAAATAAATAAAACGAAACCGTAAGCGAGGGAATAAAATGTGATTTACAACGGTGGAAAGACAATGGCCGAGGCTCCGCACGATAATGTATGCGGATGGCGCGGACTGGTACCCGGGGATACTGACTTCTGATTGGTCGTGCCCCGACGCCAGCGCTACAACGGAAAGCGATAAATAACTGCGAGCAGATAAAACCTTTCTTTCTGCCTTGGCTTTAGCTTGGCCACTCTCTCGCATTGGGCTTAGCACTCCGGGCTTCGAGGCCTCTCTTTCTCTCATTCCATCTCTCTTTCTTTATTTCTTGGCCTCCCTTCTTTATCCGTCTCTCCATGTCTTTCTCTCTCTTTCTATCTTTCTCTCTTTTTGTCTATCTTTCTCTTTTATTCTCTCCTTTCTTTCCTTCATTCCACTTCGCGTCGTCGTTGTCTCTCCTGGCCGCTTCTCCCGAACGATTTCGAATCGTAAGGGCCGGTTCGCACGAATCACGACAGCCGCCACCGCGTGATATCTCCACCTCCTCCTCCACCTCCTCCTCCACCTTCTCTTCCACCTTCTCCTCCACCTTCTCCTCCTCTTTCCTCCTTCACCAGCCACCTCCTTCCATTCCTCATCCTTCGCCGTTCTCGATCAACATCCCCTTTCGTAGATCGCCTATTTTTCCTTCCTATTCTTCTCTTCTCTTGTCTACTCTTCGATTCTATTCCTCTTCTTCTTCTTCTTCCTCTTCTTCTTCTTCTTCTTCTTCTTCTTCTTCTTCTTCTCTTTTTCTTTTTATTTTATATATATATATTTTTCTTCACTTTGGAAAGAAGAAGGTGGAAGACGACGACGGCTTTGGATTTGTGATCCCTTCGCGAGCAAAATAAGACGAGCGTACCTCCGTCCTCTCAACTTTCCTCAGCTCGGATAAAGCTTATAGAGAATTTTGTGTAACTATGTATTACATTAGTATGTGTGTGTGTAAGCAAGCA
>NC_057688.1:8437983-8441208 GCF_014466175.1 Vespula pensylvanica
ATCCTGGTAAGTTCAAGCAAGCGTCTCCTCTCTCTTTCTCTCTCTCTCTCTCTCTCTGTCTTTGTCTCTCTCTCTCTCTCTGTCTCTGTCTCTGTCTCTGTCTCGCTTAACGTTGGTTCAGACTAATCTTATCGTCGCTACTATTTTATACTAGTGTTGCTATTGCCAAGCTACCAACCAGATAGTTCTTTACGTATTGAATGGTAACGATCGTAAATATCATGACGATAATAAATTAACGATCGGCGAAGACAACTTCTCCTTGATCGAAATCTAATGCCAGGAAAGTTCGAACGTTTGCTCATAAATCAATGCTAGAAGTCCTTTATGAAAGACACGAAGGTATCGAAATTAACGGCTGTTACGTTCTGTGAGAACACCGTTTGGTGTTTACGACAACGATTCGTCCGCAGTTTGCTGTGATATCGTAGAAAATGAGAAGGGAAAAATAAAAAAAAGAAAGAACGAGAAACAAAAAAAGAAGGGAAAGAAAGAAGAAAACGAGAGGGAGAAACTAAACAAAGAGACTTTTTTCCACGGGTTTTTTTTTTTTTTTTTTTTTTTTTTAATAAAATAACAAATAAGTAATCTCGACAACGACGACGATGTATTCTCTCTAGCGATCGCACACCCTTTTTTTCTTCGATACCTTTCAGTTATAACCACATGGAAAGGGGAAATTGATTTGTGTGTATAGAAAGTGGAAAAAGAGAAAGACAGACAGACAGACATGCAGAGAGAGAGAGAGAGAGAGAGAGAGAGAGAGAGAGAGAGAGAGAGTTACGTAGAGAAGGTATCTTACCTATGAACGAATGGGATCGATTAGGATGGATTTCGTCAAGGGGTGGTGATACGACGATGATCCTTGGAAACGATTGAAAGCAAAAAAGAGTAAAAAATAGAAAAAGGGAGAGAGAGAGAGAGAGAGAGAGAGAGAGAGAGGAAAAGGGGTGCGAAGAATAAGTCAAATTGGATCTATCGAATAGAAAGCCGATGTAACTATCTAATTTTAAACGAACGAAAGATTCTAATACGTCGATTCAATCGTTCATTTGTTGCCACGTCAACGTGATTTTTACGATGGTAACGAATTTCGACTTTTTTCTTTCAGCTTGAAAAAAAAAGAAAAAAAAAGAACTCGATGCAGATTTTTTTCGCGAACTTTTTTCATGTCGCTTCATCTTTCTCTTCTTTTTTTCGTGCACGTGTTAGAAGAAGAAGAAGAAGAAGAAGAAGAAGAAGAAGAAGAGGAAAAAAAACCAGGAAAAAGAAGGAAAAAGAAAAAAGGAAGGAAGAAAAACAAGAAGGAAGAAAAAAATCCGTGCGAGCTTTCATCATATTCGCGCAAAGTAAACAAATATCAACGAGACCAACTAACGAGGGTGGGAGATAGATAAGATAGGGGGTAGGTGGAGGGGAGGGAGATTTGCTTCTAAATTTACGTTGGACGACGGTCAATCTCACGACGGCCATATTGCTCTCCGCAGAAATGATATTAACTTTATTGTCGAAGTATGATCGATGACTATACGAGAGACGGTAGGTTAGCACGATTATACAGATTACGTTTGGGGATCTTTCTATATTTGCTCCCACGCGCGCGGAAATACACACCCTCTGAACGCATTGAAAAGCCCACCCTGAAAATTCGACTTTTGTTATTGGTTATCTCTGAAGCTCCCTCTCTCTCTCTCTCTCTCTCTCTCTCTTTCTCTCTTTCTCTCTTTCTTTCGCCCATCCTTCTCCACCCTACAAGCCACTCCAACCCCTCTTGAAAATTCTACGCACTTCACTCTCGCCTTTTGTGTTTACCGTCCACAACGAAGATCACTTTTCATCGGTACTTCGTTACGTTACCATAGCTAAAATCCTAATGATCGATCGGCCATTCTTCGATAATGGGATTTCGTTTTATAATAAGAAGAATCGGTGTCATCGATCGTTTCATACTTCTGTCCCTCTCTTTCTCTCTATCTCTCTTTTTCTGTTAAATAAATCGAATCGTTGAAAAATTCATCATATACAGATAGATGTTATACGGTTACTGTATATATATGTATGTGTGTGTGTGTACTTTATATATATATGTAAATGCATTAAACATATATATATATATATATATGTGTGTGTATATGTATATGTATAAGTAAATGCATTAAATCCATCAATCGTGGATATAGCCACCGTTCTAAAATATTTCCTTAAAAGATCAAATTTTCTCATTTTATCCTGTCCCTTTATCATCGTCGTTAACCAACCACACGATGACGAAGGCGAAGGGTGCCTTTCGCGACAAAGGTATATTTTTGTTCTTTTCTTCTTCTTCTTCTTCTTCTTCTTCTTTTCTCTCTCTCTCTCTCTTTCTCTCTTTCTTCTTTTCCTTTTTTTAAAAGAAGGGCAGCCTATCGGAAGTTTAATATTCCGTAGGAAGAACGTCTTAGCCCTTCTTTCGAAGGGCTCTCTCCCTTATTCTACAACGTCTGGCTTCGAATTTTAATAACTTTGGGAATGCTCAGAATCCAATAATGTTCTCCGACGTCTCGTACGTATACCAACATACATAGACAAGCGTTAGAAAGAAAGAGAGAAAAAGAGGGAAAGAGAAAGAGAGAGAGAGAGAGAGAGAGAGAGAGAGAGAGAGAGAGAGAGAGAGAGAGAGAGAGAGAGAGAGATAGAGTCCACTCTAGCTACGTTACATACGAGCTCGCGGGACTCCTTAGACTCCTCCTTCTCCTTTTTCCATCTCTTTCTCGAAATCTCATATCCCGAAATGACGACGCGAATTCGAACCCCTCTGCACCGGGATGGCACTCTAACACAACCCCCACTGGGATATTCTTACTTCTATCCCGGAATATCAGAGGGGAAAAAAAGGGCGCGATAAGATCGCGAATGAATTTCCCTCTGATATCTTCGTTTGTCTCTAACCTTCGTCAAGGAACAGCGAACGTTTATCGATATCGTGAATAAGCTGCTCCTTTCATTTTTGACCCGATCATAGAATTCAATCGGGTATTTCTTTTTTGGCAATTTCTTAAATGAAAGAAAGAAGAAAAAGAGAAAAATGAAGAAGAGAAAGAAATAGAAAGAAAAAAAGGGAAACAAAAAAAAAATATAAAAATAGATATCATTGTTATTATTATTATTATTATTATTGTAATTATTATTATTACAATCAGCGATGAATCGTATTATTTCGTTGATTTCGATTGAAAGAAAAAAAAA
>NC_057688.1:8441218-8447223 GCF_014466175.1 Vespula pensylvanica
AAAAAAAGAAAATAATAGATATTATTACTTTAATCAATCGATCATGAATCGTACTGTTAATTTCGATGAATTTACTGAATCGACTTGATTTATTTAATTCGGAGTATCTCGTGGAAACGGGTAATCGTTGATCGTGAAGATACGTGTGTTGGTAAACATATGGTATGTATATCAAGTGATAGGAGACGAGGACGAGGACGTACTTGGGTGTCTTCAAACGGGAATAGAAAATTGAGATCGACGTAGAAAAAGTATAAGAAGAAGCTTTTTAGATCGAACTTGAGGGCGGTGAACTAAAGAGGAGGTGGGCGGGTGGGTTGGTGGGAGTTAAGGGTGATTCGGGATACGACTGGGCTTTGAGATAGATAGAAAGAGAGAGCAAGATAGAAAAAGATAGAAGGAGAGAGAGAGAGAGAGAGAGAGAGAGAGAGAGAGAGAGAGAGAGAGAGAAAACTCGAAGGAATAAGGTAAGGATAATCGAGGCGATCGAACGACGCAGCTCTCGGAAAGAAGACGAGGGCGTTGGGCCGCGAAATGAATTCCACCCTTCGTTCGAACGTAGGGTGGGGAGAGAGAGAGAGAGAGAGAGAGAGAGATAGAGAGAATAAAAAAAGGGACACGGACGTGCGCACTAACACATACTATTTCGTTTATACGAGACGACGTTGTTGTGTACGAAGATAGGGGGTGGAAAGAAGTAGATATAGGGAGAGTGGGGGATTGCTGCTCGAAGAATGATAACGCCGCGTTAGAACGAAGATTTGTGAATACATTAGAGAAAATACTAGTAGGGTGGTGGTTGGTGACGGTACTGTGTTGATATCCCTTAGGACGTAGAAACGCCCAGGAAGGAAAGAAGGAAGGAGAACTTTTCTCTTTTTCTCTTCTCAGGAGTATTTATCTTCCAGCGATCTCGTAGAAAAAGAGAGAACGAGAAAGAGAGAGAGAGAGAGAGAGAGAGAGAGAGAGAGAGAGAAAGAGAGAGAGAAAGGGGGTGGGTTTCCCGACACCAAACTCGAGAAAGTCAATGAACAAAAGTCCTTTGAAAGCTTTTTTCCTTATATATATATTCGTATATATCTACACACACACATATATATATATTTATTTAAAAAATATTTCTTTCCATTCGTAAGAACTTATTCATTGAAATAATTTTATCAATATTTTGTTTTATGAGTATTGCAGAGCACGATCCCACGTGTCGTAAAAAATTGGAGAATCAATTATTTAGAAAATTTTTTTTTTTATCTTCTCTATCCTTCCTATATAGGATTATGTGAATATCACTTCGAAGAGATAAAGTATCTCTAGAAATGTTATAATACAAAAAGAGACATGGGTCTTACAAAGGTGGAGACAATCTCTCGTGTCTCCTCTCCGTTTTAATCCTAATTTTTCTTTCGTTTCTTTCTTTATTTACATTTCTTCTTTTCTCTTTCCTTTTTCTTTTGCTTTCTTTAATTTTCTTTGATTCTTCTTTTTAACTTCCCTCCTCGTTGCTCTCCTGGCGAGAGACCGATGGCGGTTTATATTACGTGGATTCATATTACCACCAATTAAACTCCTATACTATCTCGGGCCCATGGTGTTCATACGTTATACCGGTAGATACAAGACGTTTCGTCGGGTACCTGGTACACAGATTCTTTCCACCACACTCTCCTTGCGTTGATATTATAACGGGTGATCTTTACGAAACGACGTATCGATGCATCCACCAAGAAAGAAAGAAAGAAAGAAAGAAAGAAAGAAAGAAAGAAAGAAACAACGAAAACAAGAAAAAGAAAGAAAAAGAAAGAAAGAAAGAAAGAAATGGAAGGAATGATTCCTTAGTTCTATCGTCTCGTTTACGTGCTACGTTAAAAGAACGTAAAAAGGCCGAAGCGAATATGTAGGATGAATTTTAACGTACCGCGAATCGAATTATGCGAGCTCGCCGAGTTCGCCGATAGCAGATAAGACGCGTGGAATGTAAACTACTTCGAATCGAGAGATCGAAAACGTTCGGTCCAGAATGGAAGGTTATTCACGTTCCTTTTCTCTTTTATCTTTTTCCATTACTCCCACAAACGCCTTCGACTTGTCTACGTTCCTAACAGTAATAAGATGGAAGAAGTAAGAAAGAGATAGATAGATAGATAGATAGATAGATAGAGAGAGAGAGAGAGAGAGAGAGAGAAAGAGATGGATGATCGCGAGCTTTCATTCGCGGGACCACGGGATCGATCGATCCTCACCTCTCGATCGCAACTCTCCATGACTTTTACCTCTAATTGCGGAGTCACCTCGCCCAGAGACTTTTCGCAAGCAAAAAGATCTTTGCCACACGCAAAGGTCATCATACTCAAAGAACAGTTATCCTCATCATAGGTTTAAGTGAATTTCATAGATATTAGTATTTGGTATCTATCTTCCTCTCTCTACCTGTATATCTCTCTGTTTAAACAAAGTAGAACAGCAGAAGATTTTTGTTCGAGTTAGTCAAAGATTTCATATCGAATATTGTTAATTTTACGATACGATCGTAAAAAGTAGCAAGGTAAAGATAAAAAGAAGGAAAGGATAATATCGGAGGGAATAAATTCTATTAGGTATTTCGTTAGGAGTCACCCGGTATGCATAGGATCTGTGGATACCACCGCCAGAGAGAGAGGAGACATTAATATTAAGCGTCCCCAGCCGACCGGCAGAAAGATCGCCGATAAGATTTTTATAGTGCGGCCGGGTGGCAGCGCGTTCTCGTGCATTGCCAAATCACGCGTTCTCCACCTTGCCGCGAAGCTCCACAATCCGTTAACTCCATACGATTTTCTATATATCGACTGTATACTTCTAACTTCTATTCTCTTTAACTTCTGTTTTTTTTTTGGCTACCGATCGAACGAAAAAAAAAAAGAAAGAATCTTATATCTCTTTTAAAGTCTCTCTCTCTCTCTCTCTCTCTCTCTCTCTCTTGTTCTTTTATACGATTTTAAGCACAGCGAGTTAATAACTTAAATTTAAAGAAACTATCGAAAGATCGAAAGCGTAATAGAAAATCAGGTGTGACGCTTCGTTTTATTTAAATAAGACTAACTTTGAATATCACCTTTAAATTGTTCTTCGATTTAGAACGATTAGAATCGTATCTCATCGTCGCTTTACTCCACAAGATTTTTCTAAATTGCGAATTTCTCTCTGTCTCTTTTTTTAGTTTTAGACGCGTACATCGTCATGCTCTTAACGATCTAGTTCCGTTTGTATTTCCATAAAAATCGATGACTTGGCCGGTTACAGGAACATTTCGCAGGGTTCCCTATTATTTTTGTGTGTGTGTGTGTTGTTTTTTTTTCCCGATGAGAGAAGAAGAAATATGCCGAGAGGTTTGAGAAGAAGGTGGGTCGTGGGTTGGGGTGGGATGGGACGGATTCAGCGGACAATGCAAGAATTCTCTCTCTTTCTTTCTCTCTCTTTCTACAGAGGCCTGAAGCTCTCTTCTTCCTCCTCCTCCTCCTCCTCCTCCTCCACCACTACCACCACCTCCACCTTCTTCTTCTCTTCCTCCTCCTCTACCTCCTCCCTTAAGGATCGAAAGTTCACTGGCATTGGGATTATCGTGAGGGGCCAACGATACGTGCGAATCACGTCGCGAGTCACGGCCCCCTTTCGTGACCGAGCCTCGTGAATGCCGATGCCCGTAATCGTGTATACATACGTGTATACGTATATATAAAATATCTATGTAAGGTATGTATGTATACGTAGATAGGTATGTATGTACGTACGTACGTAAGTAGGTACGTAAGTATGTATGTACGTATAGATCGCTAAAGGAAAAGAAGAAAGAAGGAGGAGGAGGAGGAGAAGGAGAAAGGGGAGGAGGAGAAGAAGAATCGATTCTCGAAGATCGAAGAGTCTGCACAAAGACGCCCGGTAGCGATTCTTATTCTTATTGATTAGCTTGCCGTTATGTTTTCTCTGTGATCCTCCGACGTAATCTCTTTACGAAGAAAGAAAGGAAAAAAAGGAAGAAGAAAAAAGATGAGATTCAAAAAAGAGAGAGAGAGAGAGAGAGAGAGGGAGAGGGAGAGAAAAGAAAAGCAACGAAGAAAAAAAATCTCCATAGAAAATATTTTTTCTATAACGAGGACGATGATTTTGCCGAGATGATAATTAAAAAGTATGATTCTGAATTATACGGAAGAATATTTGTGCAATTTTGTTTCTCCTTTTCTTTTTCTTCCTCTTCTTTTTTTTTCTTTTTTTTTTTTCTTTTCTTTTCTTTTTTTTCTATTATTATCCTCTCACGTAGATTCAATGAAGTTAATAAGCTCTGTAATTTAACAATGTACGGGTTAATAATAAGATTAATATATATACGCACACATATATATATACAGGCATTATATAAATTTATATATATGTATAATAACATATATATATATATAATACAATTTTAAGATAAAATATAAACATTTTATATTTGATCATACAATGTTATTATATATATGTGTGTGTGTGTGTGTGTGTGTGTGTGTGAGTATGAGAAATTCTTCACAAGGCATATTATCCCCAAAGTGCATTTCCAAGAAGTTCTTCATGGTCCCTTTCGAGAATAAGAGTAACTTCTCGGAATCTTCCAGCCATATTCCTTTTCTTGATAAGTAGAGCCTAGCTTCTCGGTTCGCAGCGAGATTCATCGTGAAAGAAGTGTCCTACGTGGCGAGTAACTTTTAATTCGTCCGGTAACTTTCTTGAGACGGCTAACTCGACACGCGAACACTGGTTGCGGCGTTGGCGGCGACTGTACGACGGTGTACGACTTGTTTAGCTTTTTGGGGGGATCCTCAGTGAGATAAATAAGATAATGGAGAACGAAAAGAAGAAGAAAGAGACAGACAGAGAGAGAGAGAGAGAGAGAGAGAGGGAGAAAAAAAAAGAAGACAAATGATGACCCTCTTCAGTCAGTGGGTGATAATTTTTAATCAGCACGTCGTAACTTAACGTTGGAACTTACAATTTTATGTTTTTTATCCTGAACAGTAAAAGTCCTGTCCTTTTTACGACGTAATTACTAAAACTTTGTCCCTAGAAACGATCACTTAGTAATACATTCCAAGAAATCAAGAAGAATAACGTTCCCTAACTCTCTCGTTAAATCGTACATCATCGTATGACGTTGTTAAATTTCTATTTTATTTTGTTTACCATTCTTCTACTTCAGCTTCCTTTCTTCTTTTCTTCACTTCTTAAATTATTGATCATTAAGGAAAAAAGAAAGAAAGAAAAATGAAAATTGTATAAGGGACGAAGTCCCCTTACGAAGGAAACCACTGAGTTTTGTTGGAACGATCGCGAAACAAATCGTGGCTCTCCCGTTTCTCCCAACTCTCTAGACAAAAATCAGACCATCTCTCTTTTTGACAAAAAAAGAAGAGAGAGAGAGAGAGAGAGAGAGAGAGAGAGAATGTAGAAAAAGAGGGCAAAGATATACGACAAAAGGATCCTGCTTTTCGGTAGGCGGCACGTCGCCTCAATCGGTCGAAGGATTTTGGATAGGCGAAAGGTACGCTCGCGCCTCTGAAAGAAAGAGAAAGAGAAAGGGAGAGATAGAAAGAGAAAGAAAGAAGGAATGAGAGAAAGAAAGAAAGAAAGAAAGAAAGAAAGAAAGAAAGAAAGAAAGAAAGAGAAGAGAGAAGAGACAGCCCTATATATGGCGTGGGTGAGGGAGCCAGGTAGGTATACGTGTTTGCGTATAAAGTGGAATACACCAGAGAAGACTGGAGATGGTTATGGTGGTGTAGCGTTCGGTGGTGGTTGTGATGGTGTGGGGTGGCGCATTCCAAGGCTCATTCAGACGGCCATGCTCCCCCGTTGTCAGACATGCTCACAGACAGACAGGCAGACGGCTGGACGAACCTTTTCTCAATCAGGCCAATGCATTTTAAGTTAATTGTACCAGGCGTTGTACCTCTCTCTCTCTCTCTCTCTCTCTCTCTCTCTCTCTCTCTTTCTCTCTCTCT
>NC_057688.1:8447323-8452323 GCF_014466175.1 Vespula pensylvanica
GAGAGAGAAAGAGAGAGAGAGAGAGAGAGAGAGAGAGAGAGAGAGAGAAAAGAAAAACATCTTGGTACTCTTCGAGAACGACTCGTTACCAGTTTAAGTGCAAAGTGAGACTCCGTGTTTCTTTCTTTCTTTCTTTCTTCCTTTCTTTCTTTCTTTCTTCCTTTCTTCCTTCCTTTTTTTCTCTTCTTCTCTTTCTCTTTCTTACAAACGCCTTCGTCAAATATCTCGTTAATATATCTTTCATTTTCTTTCATAAAGAAAAGAAAAAATGATCTTATAATCTTCTTATAATAAATTATAGCTTCGCAATCTTGTAACGAAATTATAAACTGTTCTCTTTCTTTTTTTCTCTTTTCTTTTTTTTTCTTTTTTTTTTTTTCTTTATCTTTTTCCTTCATCAGATCGAAGAATACTTGACGTCGAATGTCGAATTTTTGATATGGTACGATCGTCCACGTGGAGATGTAAGATGTTTAGTCTAATCTTTCGATCGAATGTTTTGTCGGAATTAGACAGTACCGAAAAGAAGATAGGGATTCTACTCGCATACTTGTAATATCTCGAAGGATCAAGTAGTGTCCTTAAAGGGAAGAAACCTCGGCAGGCAGGCTGTCAGGCAGTCAGGACGACGACGCTGTCGGTGATGACGCGACACTACCGGAGTTAAGTGGCGAAACGCGAGGATGGCAAAAAGAAGAAGAAAAAGAAAAGGAAAAAGAAGGGAAAAAAGAAATCCAATGAAAAAAACCGACTCGAAACCGAAGCGAAACGAAGCGGCTAAAACAAAGGAGGTGCGGAGGTGTGACGAAACGCCAAGATCGGAGGAGGAGGAGGAGGAGGAGGAGGAGGACCGACCCCTCCGATCTACACCTTTCTCTTTCTCTCGATTCATTCTCTATCCTTCTCCTTTACTCTCTCCCTACTACTTTTAGCCTTTAGCTTACGGATCCTTCGAAAAAAGTTCATTCTTCACGAGCCACCTTGTGTATCGCCTCCTACCCCTTCCTATCTCCTTTCTTTCCCTCCTCTTGCCCACCTATTCTTTCGTTCGATTCAATTTCTATATATCTACTTTATCGATCTTTACGAAAAAAAAAATGTAATTATATATATATATATATATATATATATATATATATATATAAAATAAGAAGAAAAGGCAAGAAGGGAAAGCGTGACAAATTTATAAACACCGACGTTTATTCCGAAATTGATTCTAGAATTTATCTGAATGATAATTATTTATTAAAAAATCACGTCTTGTAACTCAAAGTTTCATAAATGTAAATATAATAAAACAGAAAAGATGTAGATATATTTAATTCATTTTGTTTTTGAACATTTTCTTTTACGTAAATGCAATGTGGAAGAAAGATAAAGAGAAGCAAAAAAAAGTGATACGTTAAATTCATCCATTTCGATTATATTGATTTCAATGTTAAATGTTAAATTAATTTTTCTAATATATCTCTTATATTTTTTCTTTTTACATACATATATATATATATATATATATATATATATATCGCCCCACCAAAAAATATATATATATATCTATATTAAATCGATCTATTATTAATTTATTAATTCCAAAGTATAATAATAAGTAAAGAAAAACTTTCGATATGGAATATCACGGTTATCATATTTTTTTTTCTTTCCTTTTATTCGTTTACACGATTTCGATGTGGATGATTAGACATCTGTGTACGCGTTGGCCGAGATAAAAATTATTTTTCGCCCTTGATTGAGGTCTCTTGGGAGATGATGCGCGCTCGTTCGCATGCGTTCATGGTGTATATATATATATATATATATATATATATATATATATATATAAAACTGTGTGGTTCACGATACGAGTTTCTTGCCCTATGAAATATCAATGGCTTATTACTAATGTAATCTTCTGCTCAATGCTCAATGATTGCCCGAAAGGACGGAATCCCTTCTTACTCGATCTAGTATATCTATGAACTTTTCACGATCTATCTATATATCTCTATTATATATATATATATATATGTATCTACATAACTACTTATTAGATGGAAGCTCGACAAAAATTTAGAAAAAAAATAGCGACAGCTGCTATTCTATCAATTTTTCTTGGAAATTTTTTAATAAAGACACATTATGCTTGATTTTTATTATCTTCCTACGGATTATCAATTAAGTAGTATAATACATAATAATAATCTGTTATTATTATTATATATACTATGTCCCAAGTTTTGTGCATGTCTCGATGGAAGGGAAGAAGATGATAATAGAATGTAGAAATAAAAATGAGAAGGATTGTGGATTGTGCGCTGAAGAGAAAGAAGAAGAACCGAGTTGACAATATATACGAGTAGGAAAGTATAAAAGAAGACAAGAAAAGGGGAAAAAAAAGAAACAAGAAAAGAAAAAAGAAGAGACAAAAGACAAAGAAGAGAAAGAAGGAAAGAGAGAGGGAGAGAGAGATCCGTTATAAATCCGAGAAAGATCATGGGGCACGTGCAGACTTGCATGCCAGACAACCATTTTTAAAAGTCCGTCGGGAGAAATAAGAAGGACTCCATCGAAACGAGGACGATCGCGAACGAGTGTATTCTTTTGCTTATCTCCTTCGTCCTTTGTAAAACGGACAAGTAACACAAACTAAAAAATTATAATCCAAGCTTCGTTATATCTTGTTCAATCGATTATCATCAAACGATTCAACGTTCGATTAAATATGATTGAGAGTGTTCTATATGTTTTCATTCTTCCTTTCTTTCTTAGGTTTTACACGTGTTATAGTTAAATATTATATTATTATTCGAAAGATTTTTTCGACGTTAATTTATCTGCTTTATATATATATATATATATATATATATATATATATATATATATATACTTTTCTTTTGTTTTGTCTTATCTTATTTCTTTTCTTTTTCTTTTTTTTCATCCAAGAGAAACTCGCAGAGTCACTAAAAACCGTGTACTATATACCGTGAATAAGTTATACCGCGTATTTATTGAACGATATACAGAGAAAGAGATTCCGATGACTCGAGGATTCTCCGTTGAGGATCAAAAAATTTCATAAAAGCTGTTCCAATGGAATCGTGGTACGAGGGGGTAGGTAGCAGGGAGAAAAAGGAAGAAGAGAGAGAAAGAAAGAGAAAGAGAAAAAGACAGAGAGAGAGAGAGAGAGAGAGAGAGAGAGGGAAAGAGAGGAAGAGGAAGAGACCTCGATACGAACTAATTTCACATTCGTCCTCCTACCCACCTGATGAGAAAGAAAGAAAGAAAGAAAGAAAGAAAGAAAGAAAGAAAGAAAGAAAAAGAAAGAGAAAAAATAAAAGAATGAAAGAAAGAGAGAGGGAGAGAGAGAGAGAGAGAGAGACTATAGGCTATGCTCTCGTTTCTTCTTCTTCCAGAAAAATCTCATTTTCTTCGCCCTAAGGGCTTCGGTAGCAAGGAAGAGAACGTCAGCCAGTCAGCTAGCTACCAATACGTATGTATATATATATATATATATATATATATATATATATATATATGTATGTCCTTATACGTATCCACACACTCATACATAGACACATACATGAGATCTCTCTGCGAGGCCGGCCAATATTTGCCTAAGGAAATTCAGAAAAGTTTACACACGACTCCTCCTCCACCTCCACCTCAACCTCCACCTCCACCTCCACTTCCACCTCCTCCTTCTCCTCATCCTCATCCTTCTCTATCTCCTCCACCTCGGAGTCGAGCCAGCTTCTTTCCAGTCCGGGGATTTCTTCGGTCAATTTTCTTCAAACCTTCCCTTTACTTTTCCCTCTCTTTCTTTCTTCCTCTCTCTCTCTCTCTCTCTCTTTCTCTCTTTCTTGCGAAGCGAGCTTTAATAATATCTCCAGCACGCTTCCACGTTACGTGTGTGCAGGTATCATAGAGGAAGACGAGATCAAATCTTCGGAGTATTTTCTTACGTTAGGTAAAACACGTATGTTTTTATAACCCGTCGAAGAAAATCTAAAATATGCTTTCACGAATATACGTATATATGTATATATGTATATATGTAAGTATGTACGTACGTATATATGTATGTATGTATGTATATGTATACGTAGGTATTTTTACCTACTACTCGTATTTATTTCACCAGCAATATAAATGATTATTAATATTTCTAAATGATTAGAAATTCGCGTTTTAAAAGAAAAAAAAGAAGAAGAAGAAGAACAAAAAGAGAAAATAGAAATAAAAAGTGAAATAAAAGAATGCCGAGAAAAAGTAGAGAGAAAGAGAGAAAGAGAGAGAGAGAGAGAGAAAGAAAGAAAATAAATAACGCGAAAGCGAAGAAAATGTCCAGCTGGGATGATTTCAATGGGAGCTCGTAAAGAACTTTAAGCGAGTGGTTCTTTTACTGTTTTGGGAAAGGATACGAAGGATTCAGAAGACCAAGAAGAAGAAGAAGAAGAAGAGAGGAAAAGAAAGAGGAGTAGAAGAAAAAGAAGAAAAAGGAGGTGGAAGTTTGCGTCGGTCCTCGTAGGTGGAAGCAAGCAGGATTTGAATACGATCGATTTCCAATAAATAAGGATTCTCGTGATAATGGCGGCTGTACCTTCCAATGTGGAAAAGAAGGATCGGTAGGAGGTTGAGGACGTGGAGTGGTGGAAAAGAGGGGTTGATAGGTGAGTGGGTGAATGAGGTGAAGCGAGGGGAGGGGATAGGAGTAGGTAGAGAGCTTCCTATCTGCAAGAGATAACGAGACAGCTCTTCACGTTAACTGTAGTTTGGGTTGGGCTTCGTTTGAACGACTTCCACTCACAACGAATTTTTCGATCTTCTTTTAATTTTTCTTTCTTTTTTCTTTGTTTTTTTTTCTCTACAAATATAAAAAAAAAAAGAAAAATGTCTTGTCCTTCGTTCGCTGCCGCAATCGAAAACAAATTCCAGATGGATGTCCCTTCGCGCGATCGAAAAAATATTTGTCCAGCATTCGTGATCTGTGGCAAGACGAAACT
>NC_057688.1:8457323-8462323 GCF_014466175.1 Vespula pensylvanica
CCTCTCTTTTCTTCTTATTTCTTTTCATTTCTTTCTTTTTTTTTCATTTTCTTTCTTTCTTTCTTTCTTTACTATTTTTCAACTCGCATAATCGAAACGCGTTTGCTTGCTGCGTCGTACTAGCGTTTGATCATACGAAATCACGTATTTCTCGTTCTTCTTCTTTTTCTTTCTTTTTTTTTTTCTTTTTCTTCTTTCTTTCTTTTTCTCGATAATACCAAATCTGTCTTAATAATTCATTAATTACGACGATGGGAATTAATTATACGAAGAAAAATGCGGAATTAAATAATACGAAAGAAATGTCTGCCGACGTTAACGTCCATCCGTTAAATTCTCATACTTCATTATAATTCGCTTGAAATTCTTCTCTCTTTAATTCGTTGAATAAGTAATACGCTTGAAAGAAAAAAAAAAAAAAAAAAAAGAAACAGAAAAAAAATACTCGGTTACTCTCGTAGATATCTCGTTTTCAGAATAATTCGACAAGTCCGTCTTAATGATATATTAATTGTTAACGAGGGGAAATAATTAAGAGGACAAAAAACAAAAAAAAAAACAAAAAATAAATAAATAAATAAATAATTAATACCTACGAAAGAAAAACTCGCGATGTACGACCGAACGTTGTTTTTATAATATTTCTTTTACAATAAATCTCGCAGGAGATTCTTCTTCGATTCGTGAAGTAATAATGTTCCAATAAGAAAAAGGAAAAAAGAAAAAAAAAAGAAAAAGAAAAAAAAGAAACGAAAAGCGAAAAAAATATTGCAGAGTAAATAACTGAGAAAGAAGAAGAAGAAGAAGAAGAAGAAGAAGAAGAAGAAGAAGAAGAAGACCATAAAAAAAGATTGATGACTCTTGCAAATCGTGGAAAGAAAAAGAAAAAAAAACAAAGAAAGAGGAAAAAGTTCGAGCGTGCACGGTTGTCTAAAGAAAGAGAAAGAGAGAAAGAAAGAGAAAGAGTCGCGTCGCACATGCCATTGAAGAAGTCAGAGGGCGATGAAGAATTCAAGAGTTTGCGGAAGGGTCGAAGGTGAAAGGGAAGGTGGTGGTTGTAGAAGCTTCTTTACTAGCTAGCCTTACGGCACCCTCGAGGCGCGGTTTTGCCCGACGGCGGGCATACCGAGCAGGCATTACATGATTGTCTTGTCAGAATCGTGTTCACCCTCCCCACTTCTTCTACCCCTTCCTCTTACTACCACCCCCTTTTTATCCCTTCAAACCACCCTCTGTACTTCATTCTTTAAGCCTTGCAAGTATCGTTCCTGGTTGGCAAAAGTCGAGACGACGAGTGGCACGAATACACGTACTTTGTGGTTTTTCTCTATTTTCTTTCTTTTTTTCTCTCTCTTTCTCTCTATCTCTATCTCTATCTCTATCTCTCTTTCTTATTTTCTTAGATATACATAGGAGAACTCTGGTTATGTTACTAGACGCACGTAGACGTAGGTACGACACAGTTGGGGATAGCGAGGAATCTTTGATAAAATTGTCGGATGACACGGCGAAGAAAAAAGAAAGAGAAAGAGAGAGAAAGAGAGAAGAAAGGTCGTCCTTGGAGCCTACATCATTCGTTTTTCGAATATCTCTTGAACACGCTAAAGCATGCCCCTTTCTTTCTTCCGAAACTTCGACCACTCGAATTTGTCTCGATCGTCGACATCGTTTAACTTTTCCGTACCATCTGTTAAAAATTATGCGATCACTCTCGAAAGAGAATGACACTCGAGGAACCCGCAGGATTTCGATTTCAATTCTGATTTTCGAAGTATTAATATTAGAATTTACAAAGATTATTTCGATGCTCGAGATTATTGGAATAAATCTTAGTAAGAAATGATGATAGATAGATCTTATGCGGGTATAGTTCGAATATACCCTCTCTCTCTCTCTCTCTCTCTCTCTCTTTTTTCTTCTTTGGTATTTCTTTCTCTGTCTAACACGACACGGTGCTCCAAGTCGAGAGACAATTAGCACGATCCAGTCACGAAACGTTTCTCGATGGTGGTATAGAGTGTTGCTCGTTAGTCCCTCTACCATCTATGTAATTAAACGATTAACGCTTGGTCTCGATTAGTTAAACAAATTAACAACGTTCTTCTGACGCAACGAACGTTAAGTGGAAATCGTCGAAGTGTCCGCTTGTTCTCCTCTCTCTCTCTCTCTCTATCTCTCTCTCTCCTCTCTCTCCTCTCTCTCCTCTCTCTCTCTCTGTCTCTCGTCTGCTCTCTAGTACTTGCTCGAAGAGCAGCGTGGCAATTAGAGGCGTGCATAATTAAGCTCTTCGCTGATCGTTGACACGGGGTGTTAGCGACCCCACGATGACTGTCTTCCGAGGGAGCACCTCAATTAGTACTACCTCAGAGAACGAGAGTTTAACCGTTTAAGTGTTTGCATTTGCGTTTTACATTCTCTTATTTTCTACTCGTCGTCTATGTCTCTTAATTGCTTTTTTTATATTTATGTCAGCTGACCGATTGTGATATTGATATATCTATATGTTTATAATAAAAAATATATATATGTATGTATGTATATTTTGATATTGATATATCGATATTAGACAAAGATCTTTGGTACGATTCAACAATCAAAATTAATTAAATAAATCTTCGATCAATAGGTTTCGTCGACCTTCGATCTAATGAACATAAATTATTTTAAATTATTTCACGATTATCTCTAAAGTGATACATTGAAAAACGGGATATTATAAATTTGAATAAATTAGATCGTCGGGATAACGTTGTGACTTGACAAGGTGTAGAGTGCTAAAAATGGTTAAACGATGTAAATAACATCGACAAATATCGAATTCGATCGAACCAAGAGAAAATTTATCTTCTTCCGTTAATTATCGTTGGTTCTTTAGTAAATCAAGATATGTAGTCGATAGATGATAATAATAACGCGTTGATGATCGTGAATAGACATACTTGGCTCGTGAAGGGGCCAAATACTTTTTCATGATTCGCATTCAAGGTCATGCTTAACAACACGACTACGCCTAGTACGTGATTAGAATAACGAGTCGGTCAAAAAAAAAAAAAAAAAAAAAGAAAAGAAAAAGAAAAAGAATAAAAATAAAACGAAAAAAAGAATTCGTTATTTGTGTGCTCGATGATCTTACGATGAACGTGAGATAATTAAGTCTTTTTTAGGAAGCTAAAAATCGTGACGAGACTTTCGAAGAAGATTATTTTATCGAATCTCTCTTTCTCCTTCTCTCTCTCTCTCTCTCTCTCTCTCTTTGGAAGACTGCTTGTCACCATGGCTCGTTGTTGTCTGGTGAATATATTTGTTCGCTTGGCAAGATGTCTCGTGGAAGAAACTTTCCTCCTCGTAGAATAATTCGTCGTAGAAGGTTTCGAACGGAATGAGAGAAAGATTTAAAGAAGGGATCATTTATATAGGGTTCGTTGTTTTGTTTATATACATGACATACAAACGAACGATTTCCAATTCTCGAAGATAAAAGATTTTCGCTGGTATCAAAACAAATATATTGGTTATGCCGTATAAATACGTATGTATTATAATACGTATATATTTCCATTGGCACGGCATTCCTCCTTTAACGACAGAACAATACTAACCGATTGTTTCTGCCTATCGAAATGAGAATCTCGAAGACGATTAGAAACGGGTCGAAGGTCTCTTAAAAATGCGGAACTATCGAACGGTCGATCGAGACGAGAAGACAGACCTAGAATTTCGTCTTGTCACTATATTCGACGTTAACATCCAGTTCTGTGTCTTTTTCTTCTGTGTATATGAGTATATATATATATATACACACACACACATACCCATATATTTACCTGAAGAAGTTCTGTATATATACAATATATATACATACACTGTCACGTGATCCCTACGAAACGCATTTCCGCCGATGTCCGGCGGGCTCTTGGAGCTGCCACCACCACAACCACCACCACTACGACAACCACCACCACCACCACCACCACCACCACCACCACCACCACCACTACAACGACGACGACGACGACGACAACAACCAACACCACCTTCTCCTCCTAAAGGCTTTGCAGCAAGAGCAAGAGCAGCAGCAGCAGCAGCAACAGCAGCAGCAGCAACAGCAGCTCTTGGCCTCTATTTCTGTCCGGTCGGCCGTTTACTATCGGCAATCTGCATAAGCGTTTAACCGAAGCGAAGCTGAATCATACGCGCGAGAAGAATAGGAAGGCAACCGAGGTGTTTCTGCGTGGGGGAGCGAGGGTACGTCGTCGGTGTTGCTTCGAACGAACGAGAAGAAAAAGAAGAGAAAGAGGTAAAGGAGGAGATGAAGGAGGAGGTGAGGAGGTGGAGGAAAAGGAAGAGAAGGAGGTGGACCGAGAGGGAAGGCGCGAACCCGCTCGCTCGATGGAGGCGAAACTTTACGACGCGTCGCCCGCCAGAGTTACCGACGCTACCACAGAGGCTCTCCTCCTCATCCTCCTTCTCATCCTCTTTACTCTCCTACACCTACGTAACAACACCTCGTATACGTCCATGCATCTCGACGTATCCCCGGTAACACTATATAGGTACCAACTACATAGTACCAACGTAACAATGTGCAAGCTCTTCTCCGTTAGCACCGAATCATTGGCTAGTTGTTATTATCCTTCGTTCCTACTTCGTTTCTTTCTATCATCTTTCTGTCAGGAAACGATACTAAACCGTTTCACGCTTTCTCTTTTCGAAGAAAATATATATATTATATATATATATTTTTTTTTTCCTTTTCGACATAATTATTATTTAGATTTCGAATGAAAGATATTTAGATTAATTTATTTTTAATATATGTACGTATGTAGCAGGGATATTAATCGTCGTAGAAAATTTCATTTTCAAAGAAAATATTATTTTCTCCGATCGATAATATTATTGTCCATTATAATTCAACGTAATCCTTCCCGAGAAAGTGTTGCCTCGCGCGAAAGGCGTTACAATCGTCGTTTGTCGTCCCTTATCGTTCAGGTATCCCT
>NC_057688.1:8464823-8479823 GCF_014466175.1 Vespula pensylvanica
AAACTCCACTCGCGTTACTTCTTCCCCTCATCTCTCTCTCTCTCTCTCTCTCTCTCTCTCTCTTTCTCTCTGTCCCGAGAACATCTCGACCGGATGCATTTCATGACTCTCGCGAGTCCTTAAAGAGTCTGGTACTCCTTCTTCGATCATCGGGATCGTCCATTGTCTTTTATATTTTCGTGATCTTCCTCCGTCCTTCCCGATCCATTTCGATTTTCGATCGGCTTAATTCTCTTTGACAGTTAAAAGCGCGATAGACGAAAGCGATAGGAGGAGGAGAAAAGAAGGAGGAGAGGGTGGAGATGGAGGTTCCACCTTTCTCGAAAGCCACCGGTCACGACCGGTAATACGATCTTCCGGCCTCCGAAAGGTCGATGAGAAGATTTTTCGTAGGGATGCTTCGCTACTCCGGAATTCCTTTCACCTTCGAATTCGAGAACGTTGCGGATCGATGAGCGCGTGTCCGCTTAAGAGTGAACGAGAAGTGGTAGTAGGTAGAGTGTAGAATGTAGAACGTAGAATATAGACTGTAGCAGAGAAAGAGAAAGAGAGAGAGAGAGAGAGAGAGAGAGAGAGAGAGTACCAGAAAGGCTACCTACCTACCCACCTACCTACCTACCTACCTATCTACCTACTTTACCTTCTCATTCTGATGGCTCTTCTCCTAACTAGATCGAACGACAAGACGGCCGCTTCGCGGCGAGAACTAGGTAGTCGAAAGTTTTTGCGCGGCTAGCTTTTGTGAGTTAACCCCTCTCTCTCTCTCTCTATCTATCTATCTATCTATCTATGTATCTATCTATCTATCTCTTCTTAGGATCCCGTTTCTTCATCTCTCTCTCTCTCTCTCTCTCTCTCTCTCTCTCTCTCTCTCTCTTCTTTTTCCTCTCTCCTTTATCTTTATTTATTTCTTATATAGGTATACTTTCCCTCTCTGTCTTTCCTTATTTCTTTTCTTTCTTGGCTACGTTCGTTTCTGCCTCGTCGATCCTTCGAAGCAGGAGCGGCGAGGATACACACAAGGGGCCCACTGCTCCGAGTCTCCGGGACTCTGTGTCTCGAGAAAAGAAGAAGAAGAAGGAGAAAAAAGAGAGAGAGATAGAGAGAGAGAGAGAGAGATGAAAAGAAAAGAAAAGGAGAGAAAAGGAGAAGAAAAGGAAAGAAAGAGAAAAAAAGAAAAGAAAAAAAAGGAAGAAAGAAAGAAAGGAAGGAAGAAAGAAAGGATCGGTCGGCTATAAACCGAGAAGAGGGGATAGGCAATCCGAGGATTCACCAAGGAAGAGAGCCCAGACAGCTTGGAGTCTCTCTTTCGCGGCACGCTCGCACGAGCACGGCTACCGCGGCACCGGTGTTCCGTGATGCCTTTCAACATAATTTCTATCGACCTATCGCTGGATTTTTGTCTATCCGATTTTTCTTGAAATTATCTAGCCTTCAAAAATGTAATAACATTTTTCTTATCGTTTATTCTATATCTGTTACGATACGAAATCATTTTCTCGGTTTCTATACAGATCGATTGTCCTCAATTATTTTCGTCGGATCTTGTTCTCGTCGTGATCTTCGATTTTTATTTAATAATTTAGTTAATAAAAGGAAGAAGCAAAGGGAAAAGAGAAATGATATTTTCGTCGACAAATGTAAATTCAAAAAAGAATTAATTGCATTTTTAATTGCTAATTAGAGATATTTCTCGATGTTTTTTCGAAATCTTTCTTTTTTTTTCTTTTTTCTTTTAGTGAGGGAGTATTACGACGGATAAGTATCTAATCAAGATTCTCGATTGTCGATATTTCGATACGATCTTGACGTTATAGGACATGGCTGTGAATTAGAAAGAGAGAAAGATAGAAAGAAAGAGAGGAAGAAAGACTTGGTCTCATTGTGAAGAAGAGATCCGATAGAAAAGAGCAAAATCGAGCATTTAACCGTTCCGAGTGTTCCCCGACGAACAGAGAAACGCTTCCGAAAGGGAAAGGGAGTCTGTAAGTCAGAAAAAGGGCTCTCGGCCTTTGTTTCTTTTTACGAAGGAGGTGTTGGAGGGTTCAGCCGTTTATACTCTTGGAGCCGATACATACACGGGAGAGAAAGAGAAGGAGAGAATGAGAAAGATATTCTCTTTTTCTTTTCTCTTCTACCGTTCTTCTTGTATTTATTTTAAGGGCATGCACGCCTACGTCTATATGCATTTAAAATATAGCACAGTTGGGCCCTAGTTTATGAAGGGTCAGGTCATGGAGAGTTCGCTGCTTGGTAGATGAGAGAAAAAGAAAGAAAGAAAGAAAGAGAAAGAGAGAGAGAGAGAGAAAGAGAGTGAGTAGAAGCGAGACAAGTGGTGCTGATGCTGAAGGAAAAAATAGCAAGATCGCGAACCGTGAAAGCGTCGAACCGTCGATGGGCCCGAGGCCTCGTTTAACAAGACTCGGTTAATGCGAGTCATAGATCACGTTCGTATGTACTAAACGTTCGAAATATAAATAAGTATAAACACCGTGTAAATCAATGGTGGGGGATGGGAAGAAGAGTGGGGTAGGGATAAAGGGATCTATAGTTCCGAAGATTCTCCTAAGCGTTATTAACGATTTCCATTCGTTGAGGTAAGTTAAATGGCGTGGCGTTTCAAACGAATACAATGGCACGTTGAATTCTACCGATGACTACCGCCTTAGAATCCGGGACTTGGTTACCTCGAGATTGGGATCTACGAATCGCGTCGTTGAATATCGTGTCTCCTCGATTCTATCCGTGTGCAAAGTAGAAATGGTAATCGATGGAAAAACGATATATGTATGTAGGTATATACAGTATACGGTAGAGAATATATGATACGTATTCTTGTAAGTATATATGTGTAAGTATATATATATATATATATATATATATATATATATATGTATATATTTATATATCTATTTCGATTTCATTTTATTTTCTATCGTTTCTTCTAACGTATTCTGACGCGTACGTTGATTTTTATCACCGGCCTACACCAAGCCAACTTTCGAATTAATTTCCTGGGACACTTTCGCCTAGGGCCACCACTGTGAATCTAAAACGTCGCCGATATCGATGATGATAATACGCGTGTAGATTTAGTTATGAAAATCAATCGAGAATCGTGGGACTCCCCATAGTGTTTCGAGTCGATCTTAAAAAGATTTCTCGAAATATATATATATGTATGTATGTATGTATGTATGTATATATCTATGTACATGTATATATATATATATATATATATATATATATATATATATATATATATATTTGCGACTGTTCGAGTTTTCCTTCACGTGGGTAATAAAACGGAGTCGACATTTGTCGTTTCACGAAACCGGTTTCGTTCAAGAGAACAAAAATCTATCGTGAATATTTAATGGTACGAGTTTAACGAAATATGAAAATATTGCTCCATCGGGATGTATTTTGTAAAATTTTTTGAAAAATATCTTTGGCGAATAATTGGAGAGGCAACTGGAACGGTTTCCCCGGCTATACAGGTACATAATCGTTTACATCCGGCAGCATTATCAATTTTGTTCGCATTATCTCTTCTCTACCAACTCGTTTCTCTCTCTTTCTCTCTCTCTCTCTCTCGAAACATCTCCGAGGAATTGTCCTTTAGCTGGCCGTCCGTCGTCAGGCTGAAAAGCGCAGATGGCGTCCCATTAAACATTCCCGTAGAGCCCGTAGGTCGTTTGTCATCTCGACTAAAATTGGGTCCCGACCTTCCGCGAGCGACGTGCCACCCGCCAAAGACAATCCAAAGACCATTAATCCTTACTTTATCACCTCTCGAATCCAAACGAGTTTTACGTACTTTGACGTAAAGCGTGCTGATTACACTTTGGACAGGTAAATCGTTGGTTGGTCGTTATCGTTCGACTTTAGAGGTAGGCTTGATCATGACCTCGGCCATCATTGACTTTCTTGAAAATAGGGAATGACTTGGCTATATCGTGAGAGTAAAGTAAAAAAAATAAAATAAAAAGAGATGAACAAAGAAAAAAGAAAAGAAGAAAAACAAGACGAAGAAAGAAAGATAGAATTAGTAAAATAGGAAAGAGGGAGGAAGTAGGATAGAAGCGATGAAAGATTCCTTGGACTAGTAACGCGATATAGATAGAACGCGGATAGGTAGAACACGAAGGTTTAGGTGAGTTTAGGGTGGGTGAGTATAGGGAGTATAGGGATGGAGGAAGGGTGCAGGGTGGAGTTGAAGCGGTCGAAAGAAAAGCCAACGGGCAAAAGGCTCGGATAGGAGATACATCAAGATTGGGCTGACGGTTGACTCCACGGCCGACGGGGGGCTTGGTAAAAACTGGCTCCTTCCCGGCACTCGGGCAACTCTCTTTTCGGGGGAGCCTTCACTGGTGAGCTCGAGCGTGCCTCGAGCATAATAAGGACAAACCTTTAATCTCGGACTCGATTATAATTTCCTCCCTCTGAGTCTTCGACGTTGTCGCGGCGAACGAAAGGACGGAGAAAGAGAGAGAAAAAGAAAGAAGGAGAGAGACAGAATGGAAGAAGGACAGAAAGTAGAATCTCAGATCGAAAGTGGACCACCGCTTTGGCACTTTTTATATCCGTCGATTCGAAACTGAAAAGGGTAAGGGAGAAGAGAAGAGAAGAGAAGAGAAGAGAATGAAAGGATGGAAGAGAAAGAGGAGGATCTTTCTTAGTCGTTATCGTTTCTTATCTTTCCGATAGTCCTCGTAGCTTTTCACGGTACACGATCTTACTTTAGTCTCGCATGGGTGTCCCAACGTTTCTTCCATCGAAATTGTCGGTCCTACTCTCTCCCTCTCCCTCTCTCTCTCTCTCTCTCTCTCTTTGTCTTTTTCTGTCTCACTCGTTGAACGTGTCACTTCTATCCAACACCCACGAATAGAGAGACAGAGAGAAAGAGAGAGAGAAGGCAGGGGAATGAAAGAGAAAGAGAAAATATAGGGAGTAGGCGTATTGTTTCCAACGTTTCCTTCTTAAATCGGATTCTGTCTCCTCCTCCTAAGGAGGAAGAGGAAGAGGACGAGGGCGAGAAGAAGAAAAAGGAATCGAAGAAAAGCAGTGTGTGAATATGTTCACGAACCGACTTCCGACACCCTCGAAAATCTTCTCATAATTCGAGGTTCATCTTCGTATCAGGTGAACACCTAGCCGCGTCCTTTTCCCCGTTCCCTTTTCTCCACTTCCTTCGTGATATTTCTCAGGTAATCTCGAGAATCGAGGACTCTTTTGTCCCGTTTTCGTGCGCGAGAAAACGCTTTGTCATCCGCGCTTCCGATCCTTCCTTTTCTTTCTCATCTTCGTTATTCTGACGATCTTCTTGCATCATCGGGGGTGCGGTATCTTAGAAGAAGAAGAAGAAGTAGGAGATGAAGAAGAAGGTGAAGAGAAAGAAAAGATGATGAAGATGGAGTAGATGAAGAAGAAGATGAAGATGACGAGGAACAAGGCTTTTTACTCGAAAGAGGGCTGTATTATGTTTCCCTTAGGCGCGAACGATCCCGAAAAGCGATGCCACCCAGCCAGGTGTTCGTCTTTTTCCTACAGGATCCACTCGTTACATCATCCAAAAATGTTCCATTCCATCGCTAGAGAGTTTGGCGAACAATACCGAATACCCTCTTTCTTTCTTTCCTTCTTTCTTTCTTTCTTTCTTTTCTCTCTCTCTCTCTCTCTCTCTCTCTCTCTCTCTCTCTCTTTCTTTTTCTCTTCTTTCAATGAATCCTTCCCCCGCTTTTTGGGGACCCGGACCAACGAATTTCGTCCCCTTCGATCGAAACGCATCTATGTACCTCTTATAATCCATGTTCCTTTTAAGGACACTTTGTTACAATAATATGCGTGTGTGCCCTTGGAATACATCAAGATTAATTTTCCTTTTCCAAATCCTTTTACTCTCCTTCTTTTTTATCTTTCCTTCTTATTCTTCACCCCTATTTTATTTTCTTCGCATCTTCTCAAATCTGGATCAATTCTTTTGGTTTTATTTCGATCTTCTTCCGTTTTCTCTTCTATTTATTTATTTATTTATTTTTTTCTTTTTTTGTTTTTCTTTTCTTTCCTTTTTGAATGACACTAAAGATGTATTAAAGAGGGAGAGAGAGAGAGAGAGAGAGTGAGTGAGAGTAAAAGAGATAGAAAGAGAAAGAGAGAAAGAGAATAGTGGAACGGAGAAGGAAGATAGATTCCTATCAACACCTTCATGGGTTTCCTACCAAGCCGCCATTTTCTCTTCATGTATGTGTATGAGCGTCTCGGTCATCGATAATGCATCGACTACCATCGACGGATGCTTTTGCGGACTAATGCTTTGCGAACTAATCGATTTCTTCCCGCTCTGTCGAGAACTCCCAACCGATAACGAGCTTGCTCCATTCGTTCCCTCTTTCTCTTTCTCTTTCTCCTTTTCTATCTCTCTCTCTCTCTCTCTCTCTCTCTCTCTCTCTTTCTCTCTTTCTTTCTTTCTCTTTCTCTCTTTGCGACCGATTCCGTTTATCGCGAACAGCCGTGGAAATTGGACTCGTGGTATTTTACGAGATCGCTCGACGATGCTCGTTAGAGAGCAACTTCTCTGGAGATGGAGATCCACGATGCTTCTTGGTTGAACGATATATGTGTGTGTTTGTATGTGTGTGTGTGTATGTTTGTATGTATAAAGGTGATAGAGAGAGAGAGAGAAAGAGAGAAAGAGAGAAAGAGAGAGAGAGAGAGAGAGAGAGAGAGAGAGAGAGAGGAAACGTTTTGATTTTAGTTCGTTAATAAGATCGGATTCGTACTTTGTCTATTAAATTTCTCTTTTAGGAAAGACTCGAGCTACAAATTGCTATCCATTAGCCAATACGTTGTCATATACAAAATAGTAAATTGTAAACTTTCAATAAGTTACAATAAGAAAGTAACGCTAGGTTGTAGATAGTTAAGATGCCTTCCTGTTAACAGACGGAATATGCGATGAAAAGGAGAAAGATGAAAGGTAGAGAAAGAGAGAGAGAGAGAGAGAGAGAGAGAGAGAGAGAGAGAGAAAGAGAGAAAAAGAAAAAGAGAGAAAAAGAGAAAGAGAATACATGTCGTTTATCGTCAGGATATGACACGGGTTTAATCGCGAGAGACGAATAAGGCGAGGAAAGGGGGTTGACACGTTAGGGTTAAGGGGTTAACGCTCGTCCCTCTTCAATCTATGTTTCTCCCTTCTACTTGTAGTGGAAGGTACTGGGAGACCTTGAACACGGAGTACAAGCAGTAGTAGGCAAGGAAGCAGCGTAAGTGGACAGAAATGTATAGCGCAACGTAGATTCGTAGTGCGTCAAGAGGGAATCTGTCCCCACCAAGGAGAGAGAGATAGACGGAGGAGGGAGAAGTGCTTGGTGTGGAGAGAAGGTGGAGAAAGAGGAGGAAAAGGAGGAGGAGGAGGAGGAGTGGAACGATGCTGGTGGAGTTGGAGTTGGAGGAGGAGGAGGTGGAGGAGGAGGAGGAGAAGGAGGTGGAGGAGGAGAGCTGCGACAACGAAGCTGCTACGACGTCGACGACGACAACGACGACGACAACGACAACGACAACGACGAAGAAGAAGAAGAAGAAGAAGAAGAAGAAGAAGAAGAAGATGAAGAAAGAGGAGGAGGAGGAGGAGGAGGAGGAGGAGGAGAAGAGAAAGACGAAGACGAAGAAGAGAAGAAGAAGAAGAGGAAGGAGAAGGCACTCGCGGAGAGCAGGTCTGCAAAGCGTTAGCGAGAACCAATCCCAGTATTTGCGCTTCCTTCCTACCGTGGATGGCGACCACCTCTTTCCAGGGGCGTAGCCACGGCCCCCGAAGGTGCCCGCCCCGGATTTTTCACGCGCGCCAAATTCCGCCTCGAAGGAGCGAGCTAAAGAAAGAGAAAGAGAGAGAGAGAGAGAGAGATAGAGAAAGAGAGAGAGAGAGAGAGAGAGAGAGAGAGTAAAAGCCTTCCTTCATCGACGATCGAATCGTCTCTCTATCCTTCTGAGTCTCGATATGATGCCTCGCCTTTGCCTTGCCTACTTACTTACCTTCCACGTTCTCCTTACCTTCGACTTGCTTTCGAGTTCATTCAACTTTCGATTTAACTCTGCTCCGATCGTTCTCTTCCTTTCTTTTTTGTTTCTTTTTCTTTTTATTTTTCATTTTCTTTTTGTTTTCGCTTCTTTCGCGTTGTCTTTCCCTTTCCTTCGTTTTTCTCTTTTGTTTGTTTCTTTGTTTCTTTGTTTCTTTCTTTTTTTCCTTATTCTTCTTTTTCCTTTTTTTTTCTTCTTGTTTTTGCGTATTTTTCTATTTCCTCCCTTCTTTCTTCGCTCTCTTATCTCTCTCTTATCCCTTTCGAGATTTATTCAGATGCCGTACGCATTACGAATTCAAACGGGATAAATAACGTTGAATATTATTGACAATATATACGACCATCGCATTTTGAAATTTATTCGGCTCTACGTATAACCACCTTTATCGTCGTAATTTCTAATAATGTGATATTATATCGACGAATAAACGAGCGAAGATCTTTCGACCTTCTTTCGATTAAACGTGAACGACGAATGAAATCCCTTTCCCTCTCCACACCCCTCCCAGAAAAAAAGTATATATTACAAGGATTATAGAAACTATAAGAAAATTTTCGTACTATCCACTCGTTAAATAAGTCTAACAATTCTTCTTCATTTTCTCAAAGAAAATTGATGACGGCGATGGTGAACGCGTGGGTGTAGAGAGATAAGAATCGCTTCTAAAAAGAGGTCGGTCCGGCCGCGAATTCCTTCGACGAGTCTACGAGTCTTTATTCTCGACGAGCTCGCGCCTTACCAAGGACGCGAGCCCTTTTCTGAATCTTTTGAAGTCCTCGAAAGGGACCATGAAAGAAGGAAAGAAAGAAAGAGAGAGAGAGAGAGAGAGAGAGAGAGAGAGAGAGAGAAAGAGAGAGAGAAAGAGAAAAACAGAGACAGAGAAAGAGCAAGAGATAGATAGACAGATAGACAGAGAAAGAAAGAAAAAGAGAAGTTTGCGATATAGTGCGGATAGTCGCGCATACAATGTCATGGTCGGACGAACGAAGGAACGAACGAACGAACGAACGAACGAACGAACGAAGGAACGAACGAACGAACGGACTGACTGACTGACTGACTGACGAAGGGACAAACGGATGGACAGGAAAGGTAGAAGAAGGGAGAAGAAGGGCCGTAGGGCCTCGTCGAGTATTCCGCCGCTGACGCCGGCAGATTTACGGGCGGTTCGCCGCGCAGACGAGCGCCTCTTTGCGGATTCTTGCCCTTCCACCGATATTATTAGCGATCGCGTCCTCTTTTTGATCAATCCACTCCATTCCACTCCTCTCCTCTTCACTCTTTTCTTTCCTCTTCTTCTCTCCTCTCGACGAAGTAGAAGAGTCAAGAAAGGGCGGACTAACTCTTCTCTCTCTCTCTCTCTCTTTTCTCTTTTTCTCTTTCTCTCTCTTTCTCTTTTCGATCGTTCGTTCCTTTCACTCTCTTGTTTATCCCCACTCCTTTTGGTTAAAACAGCCAGCCAGCCACCACCCTCTCCCTCTTTACGAATCTTTCCTCTTTTTCAGAACCGCGTATAATATCGCCGATAGGCGATGCTACTTTATTCAGGGCCTCGTTTTTCGACCGTCTTTGTCTCGTTAAGTCCGCCAATGGGTTTCTTATTTTCGATTTAATCATCGAGAAAGAGAGAGAGAGAAAGAGAGAGAGAGAGAGAGAGATGCCTGATTTCTTCTCTGAGCCGGCACGCCTTCCTTGAGTAATGTTGATTGATATACAACTACGGAGTTCCTTGATATTCACCACAAAAAGTATCTATTGTAAGATAATATATATATGTATATATATATATTGAATTCATACATAGATGTCACTACGAATATCATTGTTGTTGCTTTTTTTTTAATCTCTCTCATTTTAATAAATTAAGTTTATATAATAAACTCTTTCGCTACGCATGTACCTTCTCTCTTTTTTTTTCGTTCATTCTTCTGCTCTTTGTGTTTCATCGTAACCAAGACTCGTACAAACCATTCATTCTATCAATATATATATATATATATATATATATATATATATATATATATGTTTGTACATATTTATATATAAACATATATATTTTTATTTAAACGAGTCTATCCAAATCCAATATCTCTTTAAAGATGAATAATAACCCGTTTAGCTTCAAATAGATGCGGAAAAAAGACCATGAAAGGATAAGCCGAGTAATACCAAAGAGTAGATAGAGAGAAAGAAAGACAGGAAGGAAGGAAGGAAGAAAGAGAGAGAGAGAGAGAGACGTATTTTTCGATCGAATCGAAGAGATTCGAGGCGAGTTCCATTTTCGAATTCACACGACGGCGAAGCGATTCTCGCGTGCCCCGCGGAATCTTATTGGCTATTCAGCTCGCGATACCCTAACTGCCCGGCATTCGATGTCTACGAGCCATAAAGCATGGAGGCGACCGTGGCTACACACATAAAAGAAAATACACACACATTTACGCATATATACTCACATACATATAACCATACATACTCTAGAGAGAGGATAGCGCGAGTTATACCGTACCTACCGTGTCCCTTACGGTAGGCATTACCGAGATTACAGACGCACACTCGGCCTCGTTCGTGAGTGCAAAAGAGAAAGAAAGAGAGAAAGAGCGAGACAGAGATAGAGAGAAAGAGAGAATAAGAGAGGATCGTATGTGAGGGCGCGAGCTCGTCCGAAGTGGGAGGAAGAGCAAGAAAGTTCCTCGCGTAATAACCTCCCTCTCGATTCTTTATCCTCTCTCTCTCTCTCTCTTCCTTTCTCTCTTTCTCTTTCTCTCTTTCTCTTTCTCTCTCTCTCTCTCTCTCTCTCTCTCTCTCTCTCTCTCTCTCTCTCTCAGACCCTTTGAATCTAGTAAACAGCCTCGATCTTCTATCTCCGTCTCTCTCTTTGGGTCTATTAAAACCGTGCGAGATAATCGGTCGCCCGGTAATACGCCGCAAACCCGCGAATCCGCCAACCACCGCAATTTACTCTCTCGAAACGACCATTTTCTCTCTTTACCCTCTTTTCCTCGATTCGAATCGAAAGAGCGCACGAGCGAGCGAACGAACGAGCGAGCGAGCGAACTGCCACCACCACCATCACCGCACCACCACCACCAGCACTACCATCACCATCACCATCACCATCACCACCACTAGCGTTATTACCGGTACTGTTGCCGTTGGTGCTGCTGCTGCTGCTACTCGCTTCTATTCGCCGTGCGCTGTGCGCTATACGCCGGTGAGATTTAATGCGAAGCACGCTTCGTACCTCGAAACTATCTCGCATGGCGGAAACGTGCCTTCGATGTCTTTTCGTTCAGCTCTTTCTGTGATTGATATATATATATATATATATATATATATATATATATATATAACGTGAGTATATATAATATTTATGTCATACGTATACAACGTATATATATATATATATGTCTAATTATTATTATTTATTATACATTATAATTATATTATATGTTATGTTATGTTATATTATAATTAATTATTATTATATAAATAAATAATTGTGAAATTATATTGTAATTTCTTATACTTCGTCACGATATTATAATTCTGATAACATAAATGTTTTAAAGAATGATCTGTTTAAAATTTTTCTTCGTTCGTTTCTTCGCGTATATATATATATATAGGTACATTCGAGCCTTTTGGTAATATATGCCGGTCGGTCGAATGGATAGACTCTCTCCACGCTCGAAAGATCCTTTGGAAATAACTAAAAAGGATTGCCGTATAGGAGTTTTCTCGTTTCTCCCTAATAAGTTCCGTGCAAGCTTTCACCCGTTAGTCATACGTTTATGTAGGGGATGTATGTCTATATTCCAAGGGTGGGTCACCACTCGAGATACGTATCTTCTGGTTATTAATGTATGTCTGCAACCACCCCCTTATCCGAAACTACCACTCACATATATATATATATATATATATATATATATGTACATATAACTATATATGTACCCATACTAGACTGCGTGACCTCGAATGCGAATGGTTTGCCAAGACGCGTGGAAGATTGGAAATTACGCGGAAAATCTCTTTTAACGATGGTTCTCACATTCACATTTTAGACATTCTAACGGAATATCAAAAAAAAAAAAAAAGAGAGAAGCAGAAAAAAAAACGAAAACGTTTCTAGTTAGACACCAATCGAACGTCGTGTCATCGAATAATTCTCGTTAAGATATCAAAAAAAAAAAAAAAAAAAAAAAGAAAGGAAAAAAAACAGAAGAAAAAACATGCTCGACGAGCATATTACTTCATCGTTAAATGTCAAACGAAATATAACGTTCCTGTGATCGATATATTCACGAAGATATCGAACTTCTCCCCCTAATGTGTCCTTCCTTTTCCCCCTTCTCCAAAAAGTGTCCCATAAAGATCGCATAAAATATCCATAGAATATTCCTTTTCATAAACCGAACGAATCCTCGACAAATTGATCTGAGAAAAAGAAATTGTCGTAATAAATGTACCTTTTCATTTTCATTCTGTCGAGTTGAGTATCGCTGTAGAAGAAACGAGTCCGTATTGATCACATTTGAGAAGCCTCCTCCAGGCCAGCGTCCTCCCACAACCAAGATATGAATTCCTAATACGCGAACGTCCCTTTCTCTCTCTCTCTCTTTCTCTCTCTTTCTCTATCTCTCTTTTTCTATCTTCTTCTCTCTTTCTTTCTCTTCGCCATACCACCCACCCATCCATCCCTCAACGCCCTACTCTCTCCTACCCCTCTAGTCTAGCTCACTCCACCCAACCTCTCCTCACCCTCGTTCACCCCCTTCGTTCCTCTTTTCGTTCCCATGAACGGCGAGAAGCTTCGAAAAACTTGGTTACGTTGGCCGCCTCCTTCTGGCCGCGATCCAACGGCAATCACGACCATCTTTAATTCCTTTCTTCTGTCCGCCGAGTGACTTATATTCGAAAAAGTCCCCTTCGAGTTTTAACGGGCGGCTGCGAGGCTCGAATCGGGGATCGCTCTTTCGCACCCGTTTTATTCACCTTCCGTCCTTTTTCCTTTCATTCGCGTTGCCTTTCTCTCTCTCTCTCTCTCTCTCTCTCTCTCTCTCTCTCTCTCTTTCTCTTTCTCTCTCTCTCTCTCGATTATTCTCCGAGACATGCTTGCTTCTTTATTTTATTTTATATATTTTTTTTTAATTTTTTCTTCCTTTCCTCTGGTCGGTACTTTTCTTTCTGCTTCTTTCATTTCTTCGTCGACACCAAACCTCCCTCTCCGCCCCCTCGCCTTATCCCCATGATGATGATGATGATGATGATGATGATGATGATGATGATGATGATGATGATGATGATGATGGTGACATGAGTTATTAAAGTGCGATCGGAGCGAATCCTGGTTTGTTAAATTGTTAAATATATTTCTTTCTTTTTTTCTTTTCTTTTTATGATTATATTATTTTATAAGATCAATTAGTTATTGTTTATATATATATTAGATATATATATATATATATGAATATATGTATATGTATGTATGTGATATTCAATCGTGATAAGAATGACTATAATATTCTTCCTAAACTGAATCCCTTTACCTAGCCCTTGTGTTGTTAAATATAAAGTCACTTTTGTCGCATCGTTTCGACGTAATAATGACGAACGCAAATTATTCGAATAATTGTATATAGAAAGGGACGTATAGCGCGGGTTAGGAAGATTTGCCGCAGAGAAAGAAAGAGAAAGAGAGAGAGAGAAGGAGAGAAAGGGAGAGATAAAGAAAAAGAAAAAGAGAAAAAGAGAGAGAGAGAGAGAGAGAGAGAGAGAGAGAGAGAGAGAAGACAATAATGCCAAGAACGGATCGTCATTATCTCGACCGGCGGAGGAGTTATTATAAGCGAGTTAGGACGATGACGGTGAGGAGGAGTCGTTAGGTTTCACGTCGCACACCGTGAAAAAGGAAACGAGCGACAGGAAACCAGCTCGAAAATTGGTGAAGATGGTGTCGAGACAGAGACAGAGACAGAGACAGAGACAGAGACAGAGACAGAGACAGAGACAGAGAAAGAAAAAAAGAAAGAAAGAAAGAAAGAAACACAAAGATCGTTTCTGCCCACGCCTTCAACGATACTTCTACATTTCCTATAAAATCTCACTAACGAAAGTTTCGACGTGTATTCGAAGATAAAGATCGATTTCAAGGAGAGAAAGTAACTTGTTCGACGAAGATGGCCCACCTTCTTTTCCTCCTCCTCTTCCTCTTGGTTCTCTTCTTCTTTCTTTTGGTTGTCGTCGTCGTCGTCGTCGTCGTCGTCGTCGTCGTTGTTGTCGTCGTCGTCACAAGAAGTGAATTCGAGCGTGCATTTGCTAAATGTTATTACCGTGAAATTTATTACGATATAAATTGCACGATATTATCTCGCGGATATGTAGGTACTGGCCGTTTGTATTATTGCTATAAGTATACTGTTGAGAGTTGGTAAAACGTCGATGGGGTAATTTTCGATAAATCATAATCTATTATTATCATCGATCGTCACAGAATATAGGTGGTATTGGTGAGATCGTCTTGTAGGTAGGTGCCTGTATTTTCCATTTTTTTCTTTTCTTTTTTTTTTCTTTTTTAATCGGAAAAGATAAAATCTCTCTGTCTCTAATTAAAAAAGAAAAAAGCAAAAAATAAAGATATTATCGATGGATCATCGTTGTCGGTCAGAACACTATTACAAGCGCGAATCTCGTTGGGGAGATCGTTCATTTCTTTGGGTCAAGGACAAATTACTTGAAGAGAAAAGATGGCTACTAGTCTTCCTTCTCGGATCGTCTTTGCTAGTACCGTCGTTTTCTTTACGGTCAAGTTCGAGTGTCACGGAAGAACGACGTTGCGCGAAGCCAATCGTTGCGAAAAAAAAAATAGAAGAAAAAAAAAGAAAACAGGAATAGAAAGCAAAAAAAAAAGAACCAGCG
>NC_057688.1:8484823-8519823 GCF_014466175.1 Vespula pensylvanica
CTCTCCAACCTCTCTTACACCCCCTTAAGAAGAACGAAGAACGGAAGTAAAAGTCGAACATGCAAAGGAGAACGCATTGAATGCGATGAAACGATGCTGCAGAGATCGAGGGATACTTGAGAACTCAATACGAGATACTTACTAGCAATTTTCTTGGGGAACGGACTGGTAGGGTAAAGAGGTCCAACCCCTTTTTCAAGGAAGTAACGGAAAGAGAGAGAGAGAGAGAGAGAGAGAGAGAGAGAGAGAGAGAGAGAGAGAGAGAGAGAGAGAGAGAGAGAGAGAGAGAGTGAGAAAGAAACTTATCATTTGCATTCCCTTTTTTCTTCTTCATCTCATTCTTTTTTCCCCATTTTTTTTTTTTTTACGTTAAGCCACGTGGCTGTCGTGCGACGTAAGCGATGCACGCGAACTTCGGTATCCCTTTAACATGGCACGCCGTGTACTTTGCATAATTTCATGAATCACACGTACCTATATAATCGTTTAACCTGACCCTTCTTTTTTTCATCGTTCTACCTATGTAACCTACCTCCTAGTCGCCTGGTTCGATCTTATTAACATAAAGTTTTTTTTTGGAAATAAACTTCTCTTCTCTCTTTCTCTCCCTGTCTATCTGTCTCACTCATTCTCTCTCTCTCTCTCTCTCTCTCTCTCTCTCTCTCTCCCTTCTTTTTCTTTCGATTTTGCTTTCGAAATAATGTGACACGTGTCAGAGTGTCCCGGTAGAACGGATTCCTACAAATTTATTCTACTTTAATCTCGCTTTTTATTATTCCTAGTCAGATGGAAAGACCCTTTTGCTAAACCCCAAAGAAACTATAAGGCACGAGCCAGCACGCGTGTTTTCCGCTCGTACATCCTTAAAAATGTCTTTGCTAAAACGCGTGCCGTTGTTGAATCGGATGACTTTAATTCTTTCCTTCCTTCCTTCCTTCCTTCCTTCTTTCCTTTCTTGAATTTCATATTAACATTGTCATGTTTATTTTGCTCGTGCCTGTTCACACACGACAACGATAGACACACACGTACACAAAACTATTGTATATTAACACGTCGGAAGGATCTAGAATTGTGTAGGGGCTTTATTTTTCTCCGTGATAATCCGTAATGTGACGTTTCAATGGAATAATGTTCAAAGTTTTTGCGATTTTATCGTATAATGATTGTCCTTAAATTGATTTAATTTTATATTTAAATTGATATTTAAATTTAATTGATCTTTTATTTTATCAATTTTATGATGTAGATGGATAAACGGATAAATAAATTCAATCTTTTCTTATCAAACATTATATTTACGATTTAACGTTATCGTAAATATAAACCTAGTTTATGATCATGATCAGTTTGTTCTCGACTGATTAATGAATCATCCTGTATTACTACAAAAAAAATTTTTTTTCTAACACATCCAATTCAATTTAATTTCTATAAAAATAAAAGAAAAATATAAAAATGTAAGCGTCAATAGGTTCGATGAAAACTTTGAAAAACCAATATATCTTGAAGTTAATTTTGTCATATAACAGATTCTTGGACTAAACCAAGTGAATTGATTGATGATGTATATCATGATCGAAGGTGTGATCTATCGACGACGACAAAATATTAAATTTGATCGATCTTCTTTATCGTCCTACTCACGAAGGACATCATTCCTGAGATTTATTAAGTGCAATTATCGTTGATTAGCCGATCGACGAGCGCGTATTTACAGTGTTACAAGATTTATATATATATATATATTACCACTACACCACTACTATTGCTACTACTATTATTATTACTACTACTATTATTTATTTCTCGTTCGTTCGAGCATGTTACCTCGTTTTGCATCGTTGCATATCATCGATCCTTTTTAAGAGAACGAACGAACGAAGAAGCATACATCAGATGAGAGAGAGAGAGAAAGAGAATGAAGCAGAAAGAGAGAGAGAGAGAGAGAGAGGAATAAATAAATTCTATACGCCCATTTTATTTTTCTTTTATATCGAATATGCCCCGATTAAATTATTCTAACGATTGTTATATTAAATGTTAGAAAATAACAAAGAATGACGTGATAGATGCCGAGCCGTGTTTAGGTATGTCGGCTCCCAAGCAGCCCAATTTCACGCGAATAAGAAAAATTCATATTGTATTAGTTCATATATATATATATACACACATATATATATGTCCTGTAAATAATGAACCTCTTAACGCATATATTCATGATTATACCCACCTATTAACGAAGAAAATAAAATTCAATAATCACTAAACCCGACTTACCCGATCAAATATTGACAAGAGAAAACTGCAACAGAAAAATACCTGCTGGAGATCGTACGTGTCAGGATATTATGGATAATAAATGGAGCCGGACTTTAGGCACTGGATAAATGGAAGTGAAACTATAAAACAAAGAGAAGAAAACCAAAAAAAATAATCTTGCGATAGTATAGTTTTATTTTAGACTAGAACGGAATAAAAGTAATATAATAATAATAATAATTAATGATATAAAATAATATAATAATAATAATAATAATAATAATAATAATAATAATAATAATAATAATAAACTATATACATAAATGTAGTAAAAGTGCTGAAAGGGGGTGGGACCGACATACATAACATAGCGCGTCTATACACGTTGCATGAGTATGAACACGGGCGTATATTCTCGCGTCTCTCGGTGTCTCGATATCAGCAAAAGAAAAAGCGAGAAGCTGAGCCACACCCTCGTCGACAACGCGTATGAGTTGAAAAAAATATTCGAGATATACATGTGTGTGTGTATATATTTATATATATATATATATACATATGCATGTACATATATTTGTATGTATATCTTTCAAATATATACGAATATATAAGAATATGCACACATATATATTTGAATATATTTATATATGTATTTATAAATATATATTTGTATGTATATATATATATATCTATATATATATATGTATGAATACATATACATATATATATATATATATATATATATATTATACTTATATATATATTTATATAGAGAGAATGAGAGAGTGAAGAAAATGGACGTATAACGTCGACCGTCGACGTCAAGGTCGAGAGATACTCTCGTTCCTCTTCTGGAGGTGTTCCGCGTAGGTCGCGTGGGCAGGCTAAAGAGAGAAAGACAGAGAAAGGGAGAGAGAGAGAGAGAGAGAGAGAGAGAGAGAGAGAAAGAAAGAGAGAGAAAGAGAGAGTGACTATCACAAAGGAAACTCATAAATAACTAACATGTAAAACGATAATAATATTAAGAACGTTTTCGAGACGTTTTATTAAGCGAGAAAAATAGTAACGAGAAAGACGCAAGTAGTAAGTATGTATATATATATATATATATATATTGTGTGTGTGTGTTTGTGTGCATGTGTGTATATACGTTATGATGCGCGTATATAAGATTAAAAAAAAAAAAAAAAAAAAAAATTAAAAAAAAAAATAAAAGAACCCCGAAGGAAAAAACAAATTGATAGCAAAGAAGAACGAAGGAGAAGGAAATGAAAGAGAATAAACAAAAAAAAAAAGAGTATCGCATGATCTGAAAAAAAATTACGGATAAGGATACTTCTTCTTTCGTTTTCCACGTTCTCGCAAGCGCAATCCTATTCTTCATTCATTGTCCCCCACCATTTCTTTTTGTTTTTGTTTCTCTTTAAAAACAAATACTAATAATTAGATAAAATATAAAAATGTAGTTTATTAGTCCTTTAGGAGAGCGAGGACTCGAGAACTTGCGAGGTATTTACAAAGATCGATCGAAATGTCTGTTATAAAATGAGAGAATATGTATAGAGAAAGAGAAAAAGAAAAAGAGAGAGAAAAAGAAATGGAAGTTTTGAACTCTTGACTCGAGAAGAAGAAAAAAGAAAAATAGGAAGAAAAAGCCAAAAGAAATAGAAGAAGAAAAAGAAAAAAAGAAGACCGAGACAACGAAGTAGACGCAATCTGTCTTTCTTTTCGAAATATAATAAGATCTAATCGCGTATCGCGAATGTCAACGACGACAACTACGATGTCGAGTCGAAAGAATCAAGGTGTAAGAGATATGAAAATATAGGGTACGTATGTAATATGACGATGACGGCAATGACGAGATATGACGATGATATTCACGCTAACTCTAAGACAGAAAATAAAGGCAATTACATTCTACGCTCTTTCTTGGGTAAAGTTTTTTTTATGCTATACTTAATAACGAATGAAAATATTTCGAGTAATAGTTGTTCGAAACATATTATTTTATGATCCCATTATCAAAAACGTAATAATAATAATATAATAATAATAATATAATAATAATAATAATATAATAATAATAATAATAATAATATAATAATAATAATATAATAATAATAATAATAATAATAATAATAATAATAATAATAATAATAATAATAATAATAATAATGTCGCTTAATATGATTTGCAGCAGGTTAGTCTTTTAACTGTACATTCAACTCAGATGCGAGACATTCTCGGACTACAACGATCGAAATTGTTTTCAAAATTGGATTATTTCGTAATATCTATAATGATCAATGCATTCTCTCCTTTTCTCTAGCACACTTTTGTCTCTCTTACTCCCACCCTTTCATACCTCTCTTAACGCTAGTATAGTCATCTGATAGGAACTTTCAGTATTGCCTAGCTTTCTGGATATATTATTTTCGTACTATATATATATATATATATATATATAAAGATTCCTCGACATTTTTATATATATATATATATGTATGTATGTATGTATGTATGTATATATAAAACACCTGTTAGTTTAGGGGCCCCCTAGATTATCACACGGGCCGAGTAGTGAGTTTCTACAGTTTTCTACATATATGTATGTAATGGGGACGCGCGATACGACGCGAAAAACTTTTAACGCGTAATGATTTTATTTACCGAAACGAAATTCGAAATTCGATTGATGATTATCGTTAAAATCGACGATAACAAGAAAAAGTACATCTATAATACAGTACAACCCGAATTTAGTACTTTTCTTTTCTTTTCTTTCCTTCTTTCTTTTCCTTTTTTCGGGACAACATTAATACCTACGCGTTTGTTGATTGGAAAAAATTACAAGAACAAGTCGATCGAATTTCGAGGATCGCAGGTAACGAAGAAGAATGATAATAATGATGATTAAAAAAAAGAGAAAAAAAAAATTGAAGAAAGAAGTAAGGAAAAAGTATCGCGCGCGATATAGGATCACTTAGGAGTCTAAGAGGTCAGCCAGACACTCACCGGCCGTGGTGGTAGCTGTGCTGGCCGCAGCGGCCGCCGGATGTTGCTGCTGCTGCGGCTGGAACATCGCCGTGGGATGGAGGAACAAGGATCCATACATCATGTTTTCGTCGGACTGTTGCTGCTGGGCAGATTGCTGCTGCTGCTGCTGTTGTTGTTGCTGCTGCTGCTGCTGTTGTTGTTGTTGCTGTTGTTGCTGCTGGGCAGGTTGTTGCTGATTGGTCACAATGAGGGGAGAGTTAGGAATGGTCGCGCTAGCGCAGACCGGTTGCGCGGTAATCGGTGCACCAGGTGTAGGAGGTACCAGACTACCCTCTTCAACGGCAACGCGGACCGAGTCGATGTGCCGTCGTGAGAAGACGTGCTCCTGAAGAGGTGATTTCGGTGAGTACCGGACGGAGCAAAGCCTGCACTCGTCCGGCCCAGTCGGACCGCGATGTGGTTGAACGGCTGAGCCCTCGGCCGGTAACCCAGCCGCGAGCCTGGCCTTCTTTTCCTTGGCACGCGCGTTCTGGAACCAGACCTGCAACTCGTCTCCATTAGTCCGTAAGCCAGGCCTAAGTTTGATCCTGTAGTTAAGGATAAGACGAAAGTTCGTGCTAATTCACGTGTTCGAGGTTGTTGGGCTCACCTGGACGACGCGTTTCGGTAGGCCTATCTCGCGACCGAGCATCTCGCACTCGGCCATAGTTGGCGTCTTGTAGTCCGAGAAGAGCGACTTCATCACCTTCACTTGCGTCGCCGACATCTGCGTTCTGTATCTCTTGCCAGCGGACTGTCCGGTAGCACCAGCGGGTACACTCGTATTCCCGCTAGCAGCCGGACCGACCGTTGTACCGGCGTTCACGCCAGTCGCCGGTCCTTGCCTCGAACTTTGAGTGCTCGATGCAGGGCTCGCTGGTCCACTCTCGTCGTCCAAGAACTCGGTTGTTTCGCTCATACTATCGTCATCCCCACAAATACTACGTTCCGAGAGATCGGTCAGCGGACCGCAATCGCTACCACCCCGGAAGTGGCCACTGTGTTGCTCCTCTAAAAGATTGCTCAGACCACCGAGACTGAGTTTCACCGGGCGGCTCAAGTCGACCGGTTTGCTCAGATCCAATGGCGATTCACCGATGTTAACACCGCTCTGATGGTTCGACGATTCCTGTTTGCCGTTGCTAGCATGAGCCTGAAGCTCGCTGATATACCGTTTCATTGACTCCTCGTAATACTTCTTCAGTGAAGCTTCCATGTCTGTATTGAAAGGGGGGAAGAGTGGTGGCATCATGTTCGGCGTGCTGGGGTTCGATGGTGCCGATTCCATCGATAACTCCTCGTCGGGTATGTTGTCAATGTTTACTTCTCCACGTGCTACTTGGTCCGCGTGTTTACTGCTCAGGTGTGACTCCAATGCGGACTTTACCTTGAATAATGCCGGGCAGAATGGACATCGTTTGTTTATCACCTGACTGTGTGCACGAAATTGACCTTTGCGCTCGCGAGCACGAGTATTTTGAAACCACACTTGTACAACACGTTTCTTTAGTCCTACCTCTCGTGCGATCGTCTCCAGCATTTTCCTCGACGGATTTGACTCTATCTGATATTTTTGATAAAGGTAATCCAATTGTTCCGGTAATATCGTTGTCCTCAAACGTTTGTCTTTCGGTTGTTCGCTGTGCTCCGAGTTCGAACGTGCATCCGTACCCGAGGTATCGTCAAAGTCTTCGTACTTCCTTTTCCTGTCTTGCATCATGGCGATCAAAGGATGAGGAGCATCCGTTGCAGCTCCGGAGGTAGCGTTCAGTGCTTGCTGTTGTAGAATTCCAAATGGAGAGTCTGGCGGATAGGCCGGCGGGAACAGGGACGGGTTCATGATATGTACTAGCTGATGTTCGCGCCAAAGTTCGAATCGACCGAACATCAAGTTGCATTTGTCGCACTGAAAGCTACCTTCCTTGGATTCAGTCTGCGCTTGCTGTTGTTGTTGCTGTTGTTGTTGCTGCTGTTGCTGTTGCTGCGATTGCTGTTGGGACTGTTGATGTTGTTGGGACAACGTTTGTTGCTGGTGATGGGGAGAGGCCGTTGCATTCAACGGTTGTTGCAATTGTTCCGTAAGAGCGGGCGTAGTCGGTGGATTGTTGGTGACAGCATTGGTGGTAGTGGTGGTGGAACTGCTGTTACTATCCTCTGAGCTTAAAACAGCAGCGACTTGAGCTGCCGCAGCTTGAGCTTGAGCGCTACGCTTTGCGTCTTCCTCTTTGAAACAATGTGTCTTCTGATGACGAATAAGTTCGTAGTATCTTTGGAACACCAACAGGCATTTCTTACACTGATAATTCAATCCAGGTGTTCTTTGAAATCTTCCAGATCCATCGTCACCTTCACGCCCGCCAGGTGTCACGGGTTCCGCGGCCGGTTGATTCTCATACACTTTCCGTGCTTTCTGTCTAGCATTCTGGAACCAAACGACTATTACTCGCGGGCTGAGTCCAAGTAATTTGCTTAGATATTCCAAATCGTCGTCTTTGGGATAAGCATTGTTCTCGAAGAATTCTTGTAAAACTTTGATTTGATAGTCGGTGAATCTAGTTCGATTTGCACGTTTTCCTGAACTACCGCCTGATGAATTACTACCGTTGCTGTTACCTCCGAAGGAATAATCCGTCGGTCCACGTCCAGGACTTAATGATCTCTGTGGTGTCAACGCCATGGCAGCGATCGCACTTGGTACGACTCCTCCACCGCCTGGCGTAGGACTTGCAAAATTCTGTGGTGTTAGTTTTGGTGGTAACATTGGTGTGCTTGGTGCAGTAGTGGTTGAAGGAGTATGAGATGAAACATCGTGATGGATACCTGAAAATACTGAACTCATACTGAGAGCCGGAGAATGCGGTCGTGATTGTTGTCCACCGGAACTACCAGGTGAGTGATGTTGTTCTTCCTGATGCGATTGTTGCGATTGTTGCGACTGTTGATGACATTGCGGCTGATCCAGTGTCTCTTGTTTTATTTCTGTAGTCTGTGAATTACAGACCGTGGCCATCGACGGTGGTGGCGTCGTTTGTTTGTTCGGGCTTTTATCGTCCGAGGAGCTACCTCCCGATACGCTCGAATTTAGTGGAGTAACTTTAGCCTCTCCGGTTTTCTCATACTCCTCGAGATTTAACGTGGTACTCGGTGGATTGTTAAAATTGTACGGGCTATCTTTGTTACGTTGCCTCTCTTTAAATAACGTATTGCGGAACCAATGCTTTATGACTTTCGGTGGTAAGCCACTTTGTGCGGCCATGTCTAAAATTTGCTCTTCACCCGGGGAATTATTAATGTCAAAGTGTGCTCTCAAGATCTTTAGTTGTTCGTCCGTTATACGCGTACGTGCTCGTTTCTGCGAAGCTGCTGCATTTGCCTGTGGAATGGACAGAACCATACGCGATTGCAGAATAGATAATTTTTAATGTTTGACTATTTAAGTCCAATCGTTTGAAAGATTCAATTGCTGATAAGAATTTGAGAAAATGAGATCAATGGACGTGCAATTGAACATAAAGTTAATGCAAGAAATGGCTACGCTCGAATAAAATAAAAAATAGTTTACATGCTAAATTAAGAAAGGTTCCTTGAAAGTATCTCTTACCGCAGCTGCTTGCTGCTGTTGCAAGGCGAGATGTTGTTTCGCAAGTAAATCAGCTTGAGCATTTATGGGAGGATAAGCCGCGGCTGCTCCATCGTACGGAGGTGGTGGTAACATCATCGGAACCAAAGGTGGTTGGAGATTCATTGCTGCCAGAGCTGGTACGTTTAATCCCAGAGGTAATCCCATCATGCCCATCATTAATCCAGGATATTGTTGCAATTGTTGCTGCAGTTGAGACGCTGCCATCGCATTCAAAGCCGCTTGCATTTCGGACACCTGCTGAGCTAATGTTAACTGAGCGTGCTGCTGTTGCTGTTGTTGTTGCTGCTGTTGTTGCTGCTGCTGTTGCTGCTGTTGCTGTTGTTGTTGCTGCTGTTGTGGAATAGTATGCTGGTGTTGTGGATTAGTAGGTAGAACTGTAGGCGTGATGGAATCGGTGCTCGATACAGGAGTATTGCTCAAGACAGGCGTTGTTGCTGGAGTGGTAGAAGTTGCTTCCGGTGTTCTGGTTATGCGCTCTTTTATCTCTAAGTTGTCTTCCTTTTCCTTTTCACGTTGTTCTTTCTCAGAACTAATGTCCTGTGGCTGACTGGCTGCTGGTGTAGAACTTCTAGGTGCTGTCGTTGTAGAAGACGACGTTGCTGCTGTCACTACGACGCTTTTCTTTTCATACTCGCACTTAAATTGTTGAGCGTATTTCTCAAGGAACTCGCGCGGCACTAAATCTCGATGAACCTCTTCACAATGAGCTTTTAACACCCAAACACTACTGAACTCCTTGTTACAATGCTGACAAGTACTTCTCGTTAATTCAGGAATAACGTCTTCGTCCGTATGCTCTTCAATTTCTTCCTCTCTTTCTTGTGCAGCCTGAGCAGCAAGGGCCTGTTTCTGTTGCTCCTGCTTTTGTTGTTCTTGCTGAGCTTGAAGGGCTGCTGCGGCTTCCTCTTCTTTCCTTTGACGTCTCTGATGATTTTCATTGAACTGCATCACGAGATCGAAACCGAAACTCTCCAAAAGATGTTTGTACATTTGTGATGTTTTGTGACGTGGCTGTGCTAAAAGCTCTTGAGCAGTTTGAGACGAGTGTTGCGTCACCTGCTGCAAATGTTGATGAGGTCCTGGTGTGGTGGACGTAGGCGGTGGCGTTTTAGCAGGACCGGTAGAAGCTAATTGTTGCGAAGCTGCTAATTGTTGGAACAATGCCAATGGATTGCTGAAGATACAATACAATTGTTGATGAGTAGAAAGTTGTTCTTGATTTACAAAAAGGGCGCTGCAACGAGGACAAGAGAGCATCGTACCGGCATTACTGGTATTGGTGTTGCACGGTGGACTATTGGGACTCGACGGAGGTGGCTGTTCGATCAACGGACGAGCAAGATCTAGTTGTCCGCTTGCAGCAAGATCCGGTAACTTGCTCGCACGAGTCTGATGCAAAACACTTCTCATGTGAATGTCCAGTGTACTACCTTGGGAATAAGCGACCTTACATATGTTACATTTGTACGGCTTTTTATCCTGATCTTGTTGGGAGTCTGGCGACTCTGTTGGACTAGCCGGTGGTACGACGGAGATCAAGGTATTATTGTTCCCTTGCTCTTGCATGGCTCTTTTCAATTTATGAAGATGGCTGACGCTATTGTAATGTACCAAAAGTATATTCTTCTGTGTGAAACTTTCCTTGCAAACGTCGCACTTGTACGGTCTATTGGGATCTAAATACTTTTCCATGGGATAGGACATTTTCTCACCTTTGCGATGCAACAAAGTCTTGTTGTGTCCCGTTAGATAACTTTGTCTTGTGAATGCAACTTTGCACCGATGACACTTAAATTTCCTTCCTGGATCGTGATAGGAATCCTCGGCAACGGGTTGACTGTTAAGATAATCCTCCAAAAGACGTTGTTCCTTGTGCAACGGAGAGGAATCGCTAGCGTCGCTTTCCTCCTCGTCGCCTCTACCTCCGTCATCTTCGGTGTTCTGTTCGCCAATTAGTCCACCCTGCCTCCTTATCGCTTCCTCGGTCAAAGCTTGTAGCAACGGATGCGCATGGAGCAAACTTTGTTTGTATTGAGCGAGCTCGTCCTCGTGGAGATCGGCATGAGCAGACTCGAGATGTCTTTGCAACGCTTGAACCGATCGAAAGGATCTAGCACATAGCGCACACTTCGTCGCATCTCTTATCGCATGGTACTGAGAATGTTGTTGAAGTTTCTCCAATGTCTTGAAAGCCAAACTACATTGTCCACATCTGTACTTGTATACATGCTTTTCGCTTACCGCGAGGGTCGGGGTGCTAGCTGGATGAGCTTCTCTATGATGTTGCTGAAGTTCCTCGAGGGATCGACAAACTCGACCGCATACCGTACACCGTGCTATTTCCTCGACTTCCTCGTTTCCACCAGAACGTTCGTTCGTATCTTCCTCTTGATGCAATTTGCTCGTTGTCGAAGGTGAAGTTGGTGTTGTCACCGCTGGCGTTGAACTACTTCGCGGATTGTTATTCAACCAATGACTCTGATCCACTAAAAGTAACAATCTCTGGAGACCATCGGCATTTACCGAGTGTATTTGCATTACGTGTTTCTCCAAAGCAGCGCGTTCCCTGAAGCCGTCTTGGCATAGCGGGCACAACAATTCAGGTGGGGGTTCCTCCTTTACTACCTCAGCCTTGTCTTCCGAGTCTTGAACGTGTGCCACTTGCAAATGTTGCTTTAATTCCTCTCGCGATGTTGGTTGATAAGTGCAATACGGACAATTTATTTCCTCCTGTTCATTCTCTGCCTCTGCTTCCACTTCTTGATCGTTTTCCGGTTCTTGTTTAACCTCGCTACCACAGTCGCTGCCTTCGTCTCGTCGTTCTGAAAAATCCATAAAAAAGAAATATTTTTTTCGAGAGATTTTTCGAGACGTATGAAAATATCTTTCGATAGGGCTTCAACGGTATCACCGATCGAACAATAATATCATCGAGATTATACAAATACGTCATTTAACAGTCCGAGGAATTAACGTGTAATTTCGATTTCCCATAAACGCTCTATACCGCTCGATAATATCTACGTAGAAAATGAAAATTCTCACGGACAGAGAGAGAGAGAGAGAGAGAGAGAGAGAGAGGGAGGGAGAGAGAGAGGGAGAGAGAAAGAGAGAGAGATAACGCATCCATCCATTCGAACTTTCCAGCCGGTAAATATGTCTCTTTCACTTTGCAGAACGGAAAATTGAACTTCGGCATTAACCGTTTAATATCGAACGAGCGCGCAGGACAGCCATCCATTTTACGGTGATTCGTTTCCGGAGACATTAACTCGGTACGCGACGAGAGAAAGTAAATTATAGATAGTAAACTATGGCGGTGCTACGAAATAAAGTTCGTATTCAGTGTCACGTACGACTGCTTTTGTGGCGAGGCATATTTTCTACCTCTCATTAAAGTGATTACGCACATCGAAGAAGAAGGCGGCTCTTCTGGCGATTACCTTACTAGCCGACAATGAACGAACTATGCTATGTACTTAAAACGGTAGATATACGAGCATTAACATTTTTACGTCGTAATATTACATTTATTATTATTTCTTTTTTTTTCGAACAACGACGACGACGACGACGACGACGACGGCGACGGTGAAAAGTAAAAAGCAAAGGGGAAAGAAAAAGCAAGAAATTTTCGGTTTGACTGACTACGACGAAGTTAGGTCAAACTGCACGACGAGTTCTTTGCAGATGGTTCCCTAAATTCGTCTAACAATGACTTTGCAATTTTAATGCATTAATAATACGAAATTATCGATGGCGGCAGTTTGTACGAAGAAAGGGGAGAAAAGAGAGAGGAAGAGGAAAGGACAAAAACGAAAGAAAGAGAAGGAAGAAAAGAGAAGAAGAGAAAAGAGAGAGAGAGAGAGAGAGAGAGAGAGAGAGAGAAAAGAAAGAAAAAGAAGGAAAATGAATTCACCTATTTATCTCCGTCGTGTATTGTCCAAAACCGCATTTTTACATCAGTTGGCGTCAGTTGTTACATTGTAACGCGACTCAATGAAACGCGCGCGTGCTACTCGTATATTTATGTAAGTACAGGCCACCGATACATATAATAACATTGTACGTTGCGCGTGTTATACGGGACACGCCACGACCATATGCCGTACGAAATTACGGTAATCCTGATCTAATTACGAAATAATCGATAAGAGCATTGAATTCATTAAGGGGTGGTGATGCGCGTATACGTATATCCCGGCACGTTAATTTTCTTCGACAAACAAAATTTGATTTTTATCCAAGTGGCAACTAAAGTGGACTTTTTGAAACCTTTATCAAGTAGAAGCAAGAAATAGTTCCATTGAAAGAACGTAAAAGAGAAATGCCACCGCCATAGTATACTCATACAATATACATTAACGCATATACGTCAAAGAAATAGAATAGAAGCTTAAAACGGAGCGTAGGCCAAGGATAATATCTTCATTTATGAAAGCCGGTACTTACCGTTGTTGGTACTCGGAGCATTAGGCGTCGTTGGCGTAGTGGGACTTGGTTGCTGCGTAGGTGGTACATCGGGATCGCTTACCACTTGGAACACGTCACCGATGTCGGTGTGCGGCGTCTCGTTTCCTTGAATGCCACTTCTACGATGAAGTTGGTGTAGTTGCTCCATTTGAAGATGTCTAAGAGATCGAACGTGCTGTAAGAGAGGTAACCTGTGCCTCGCGCTAAAACCGCAAAGAGCGCAATGATAGAGTTTCCCCGGCGATGGTATATTGGCACTGGCCTCTAAAAGATGACGGAGTAAGAGAGCGGCAGCTTCGTGCCTGGGCGATGCAGCGTGCAGAGCTAATTTGTGGGCACTGTTCGTATAGTAATCACACGCGTGACAACGCAATTGGGCTGCACTCGTAGGCGAAGCCAAATATTTCAGCTTCCATTCGTTCCTCGGGCCACCCTCCTTCACATGATTCACGTGTTGCAAACGTTGAAGATGTTTGTCGGTTTTGCAATGTAATTGAAAATTTGCTTTCAGGTTGGTCTTGTAGGAACAAAGTTTACAGACGAAGTGTCCAGCGACGAGAGCGAGTATTTCGCCCTCGCGAGTTCTCGTTCTATCGGCGGCTAAATGATGGCCAAGCGCCTCCAACGAGTCGGTCGCGAAATTGTTACAAACGCAACAGTGGTACAAGTGCGAAGGGTCCGGATCCGCCGGTTCTGGTGGCGGTTCCATGCTATCCGGGGAAAGGCCAACGTCTCCTGCGAGACCACCCATCGCACCCATGCCTGCCATGCCACCCATCAGTTCTGGTGGAAGTTGCGGCGGTAACTGACCACCCGTCATCATTTGTATTAAGAGTGCCTGATTGTAAGCCATGTCCGCTAATGCGGCCTCGGCGTGTTGAGGCTTGTCCAAACCGCCGAGATGGAGCAACTGTTCCAGCTGCTGTTGATGCTGTTGTTGAGCTTGCTGATGATGATGCTGCGCTTGCTGATGATGAGACTGCAACGCCGAGAGCGTCTGCATGTGCTTCACGTTTTGCTGTAATACCAGCATGTTGTGCGTATGCTTCTCACTGGTCATGTGTATCCTGAGATTACGCGCGACGTTGGTCTCGTAGTTGCAAACGTCGCAGCGAAACGTAGGCTTCGGTTTTCCCTGGCTTCCAGCTTGACCGCTGAGATGCGGACTGTGATTTTGTTGATGATGAGGGCTGCGCGTTGGCATCGGTGTGTCCTGAGAAGAAGACGGATTGTTTGTACCCGAAGCACCGCCGCCGCCCTGTTGGAGTTCTTGCATATTGTTTAGATGCTTATCGCTCTGCATGTGTATACTCAAATTGCCCTTCGTCGTCGTCGAGTAATTACACACTTCGCATCTGTACGGCTTGTATCCGCAAGTATACGTCTCGCCACGCGCTAGCCTAGGGTGAGGCTGACCAGCGATGCAATAGATACATGAAGTTTCGCTTTCTGGATGTTTCTCCTTCATATGAATCTCAAGAGTTTCTTGGTACTTGTAGTGCCAGTTACACTTGGGACATTTCAAAGTCTTACAGGAATTCCGACTGTGAATACCGGCGAGTGGTCCACCCGGACCTGCCAGTCGACTACTGGCCAATATCAATTCGCACTTGGGACACTCGACGCCGCTCGGCCTACCTTGCATGTGTTCCGGACAAACGCCTATCGTTGTGCCGGTGAGAAAGTTCGGTGGCTGCTGCGTCAAAGCCGCATACGAGGAAGGTGAGCCCTTTGTGGAGGTGGTCGGTGGTGGAGGTGACGTGTAGTGCAATGCCGCGGCATCGGGTGCTTTTGCCCAAGACGCGGCACTGACCTGACCACCGGTCCATTGTTGTTGCTGTTGATGCGTTTGATGATTGTAGATCGGATGGTTCGAATGTGACGTAGGAGTGCTGGGAGTGCTCGAGGACGGCCTCTGTATCGTTTGTTGTTGCTGAGGGCTGCTAGGTATGCCGGGGGTACTAGAAGGCGTACTCGTCGTCGTAGGCGCCTCGTGTTCCGTCGATTCGCTGCGTTGCTGTTGCTGCTGTTGATTTTGCGTTTGCGCCGGCGATGATTGGGCGCAGGTCGAGCTCGTAACTGGTTCGAGAAAGCTAACCAGCGGCTGTTTCCCCCTACCAACCGCCTGTATAATGGCGGACGCAGTCGAGTGCGAAAGTATCTGCCTCTCGTCTTCCATCAAATTTATTTGATGTTCGCCCTGGGCATGAGCGACGAAACTTTTAGCGTAGCCGAAGCTTAGCTTGCAAATGAAACACATTAGGATGGGCTTTACGGGCACGGAAGCAGCCGGGGGTGGGGGTGCTGCCGGTGGAGGAGGAGGTTGCTTGCTACCTTCCGCACTCCTATAACTAATTACTCGATAACTATGCATAACAGGCAAATCCGGATTATGTTGCTGCTGCGCCGATCTCTGTTGCTGTTGTTGTTGCTGTTGCTGTTGATAAGCTTGGTGGGCGTAGAGCCGCGATACGTAGTAAGCGCTAGCAATTTGAGGAAATACCAAAGAATGAGGAACGGAGACGCCACGACCGTCGACGATGCAGCCGTCCGGCAAAGAATCGTCCTCGCTGAGCTCGCTTTCGCCCTCTATGATGTAAGCCGAACCGTCCGGATTGTAAACTATCTTCCCGTCGAACTTCTCGACGTCACCACCTGTCGGACTTGGACTAGGACTCGGAGCTTGTTGTTGCTGTTGCTGAGCTTGCGACTGCATCGTTATGGTAGTTGTCGTGGTCGTGGTGGTCGTGTCCGCGATGGGGGTAGGTGTCGGTATCGCGTCGCGAGTGCAGGGTTCTGTGCCCGAGGGTGGACTAGCCGTGCGGGGGTGGTGGGGCTGGTGAAGGGCAGCCCCAGCAGCCGGGGGGGACCCGCCCCCTCGACCCCCCTCCTCCTCCGGGCTCATCTCCTGCTTTTGCTGCGCGTACGGGGAATTTTGGAAAGGCCCGCCGTGTTGCTGCTGTCGCTGATTCTGTTGTTGTTGTTGTTGCTGCTGCTGCTGCTGCTGCTGCTGATGATGATGGGCCGCCACCAGCTGCTGATAGAGCTGATGTTGCCCGATCGCGGTTGACGCGTGTTGTTGAAGATGAGAGGGAGGAATGTTGTGATGTTGAAGGTGGTACTGGGGGGGATGGGGCTCACTGGAGGGCATCACCCCAAACGTGAGGCGAGCTCCAGCCTCACATCACCCACGGCGCCTGGGCCTGCGTTTTTCAAACTTTCTCCTCGTTCCCTTTCCTCTCCGCTCCTCGAGCTTCCTGTTTCTCTCCTTCCTCCTTCTGCTACCTGTCTCGCTGCCTTTCCTTCTTCCTCCTCGCCGACAGACGCTTTCCTAGCTACCCCGACGCAACCCCAGGTCGTACCTAAAACATCGAAAGAACGTTTCCCATTTACCTGAGATATTTATCGGCCCAACTATTTGCTTATATTACGTTATGTCCACGTTATAACGTTGACTTGAGCAAACGCAACAAATTCCGAGGACTCTCGCGAAAGATAACAGGGATTATACGAGGAAAATCACAAGCTGGGCCTACAAAGGATAACCGCCGACAGAAGACTCTTTCTTCTATACGGATCTTACGACGGATACAACCATTTGCGGACTCAGCTGTATTTGCAACCTATCGAACGAGCTTATCTGTCGATTGGATATCGACGAGTTCCCCGTGACCCCCGAGAATAACGTTAGAACGGAATAACGAATGACGAAAAGGAGGTGGTTTCACGGAATGAATGCTCCTCTTGTGCGTGCTTAGATCAAAGGTCTCTCTCATTGTCCGCCTTCCACGCGTTCCTCTCTCTCTCTCTCTCTCTCTCTCTCTCCCTCTCCCTCTCCCTCTCCCTCTCCCTCTCCCTCTCCCTTTTTCTCTAACGTGCCTCGTAGAAAAGGTAACAAGAGCCTACCTTGTTCGCTACCGCAAACAAACGACAAGGCCACGCGACCGTAACAGTCACGAAGACTCTTTTTACCTCAACCCCATGAGATGATGACTCCTAAAACTGGTCGAATGAATGAGATGAAACATTACTTCAAACATTATTATCATTCATTATTCCTATCCCTATAAGAGACCGTGTGTTACCACACATAATCCAATCCTTAGTAGACGAATAACACGAAGCTTTGACCATTCGCAAGATTTAACGTATTATAAATGAAGATAGTGGGAGTAGACTTTATGTTCACATATGGAGGGACGAAGAAAAAAGAAACGAGAAGGAAAGAGAAGAGAAGAGAAGGAAAAAGAACGGAACAAGGAAAAGAAACAAAAAAAAAAAAAAAAAGAAAAAGAAATGAAAAGAAAAGAAAAAGAAAGATCTTTCAACAGCGCTTCCCTCTTCCTTCCTTTTCATCCTTTGCCGTTGGCTAAAGGCACATCGTTGGACATTATGGTAGAAACGCGTACGGCATTACGTCGACTCTTCTGTCCCTTCTACCCCTTTCTCTCCTCCTCCCCCACCTCCTCCTCCTACTCACCGGTCCATCATCACCACGGTTATAATTCCGCGGTGCAAACTCCATAATTCAGTGACCGTATCCCCGTGGCCATCGTTTTCACAAACGATACCATTTTTTATAATGACCACGAAGGCCGATCGTTTTCCTTGCATTATCGTCGATCTTAAAAAGACGAACGGACCGACTTCACCTAGGCGAATTCTTCGTGCGCGGCCAAACGAAGAGAGAAAGAGAGAGAGAGAGAGAGAGAGAGAGAGAGAGAGAAGAAAAAAAGTTAATCGATGAGACCAAGTATACTTCGTCTCTCTGGTAAGCGTTGATCGTGCCAACTTGACGCGTTCCTTCCTCTCTGTAATATGAAATCAAGAAGAGGGAAAAAAAGATTTCAATGATTATAAGGCATGAATAAAAATCCAAAAGAACATTTACTATACATAAATATATCGTAACGAGGTTAGACGACAATTTATAATTGCCGAAACTATCGTCACGATTTATCTTTATTTCGTTTTATCCTAAAAGCGACAATTTTTTTTTCTTTTTTTTTTTTTTTATTTCTAACATTTTCGTAAAGGAAGATTTCAGAATGAGAGAGAAAGTATATATGTACGTAAAATGAGATTAGAAACACAATGCCCGAGCATAGGCTGGAAAAGAACAAACACAAAAGCGTTGGACTTTGGGATTCGAGCATGTTGTGTAACCGAGAACATCTGCCAATCTGGTAACACCTGCCCTGTCTCTTCTATTTATTGTAGATTCGATAGAGAACGAAGCTAGACTTTTTCTTCTTTCCAAACTCTCTCTTTCTCTATCTATCTATCTATCTATCTATCTATTTATCTATCTATCTGTCACTCTCTCTCTTTCTCTTTTTTTTTCTCTTACACCCTCGTTCCACGAAATAATTATTTCGTTTGGATCTATCCTAGAACGAGACCCCTGTTTATCTTTTTCTCTATTGCATCCGATGCACTCGTCGAATAATAAATCTCACGTGTTGGTTATTGATTAATGCGTGTTACCTCTCCCTTCTCTCTCTCTCTCTCTCTTTCTTTCACTGTTTTGTTTGTCAAGTCATAGTCATATGAGAGGAAACATATCTAACTAGACATTTTCTTTTATCTTCTGCAATATGTTTATACGAGTATTACGTGATCGATTAAAGAAATATTATACACGTTATATATATATATATATATATATATATATATATATATGTTATATGTATATGCACATATATTTAATATATATATAATATATTTATATATAATATACATATATGTATGTACAGACATGTAATTACACATTAGGATCGCAGTTATCTGCTTATTACAATGTTACCGCAGTTGCTTTATAAGGTGCAGGTCAAATCGATTTATACCTTACGTAATAGCTTTGGTTGGCCATTCGTAATATCGCTAACATAGTGTTGCTAAACTGTAAAATGATCGGAGTAAAGGATATTTAAAGGAGGAGTATGGTGGGATGAAGGGGGAGGAGGGTGGAGAGAGAAAAGTAAATGCGTATGTAGAAAAATTGTACGATTAACGCGTCACAAATTGGAATGATCTTAGGTGTCCCGTTTGTTCTTCGTCTTCGTCTTGATCATTCTCTGATTATTCTCTTTTCCTATTTCTTTTCCTCTCGTCGTATCTCTTACGTACAAAGGAAGAGACAGACGGCATCGATGCATAATTATCAAGTTTGGTAGAAAGTAAGACGCAGGTGGTAGCCGATAATTTGGAGGAAGGAGAGATAAAGAAAGAAGAGGACGAAGGATTGAAAGGTTTTCAATGAGGTGACCGGATAAGAGAAGAAGAAAAAGAAGTAGTTCTCGATGATGACGATTCTGATGATAATAATGATGACGATAATAACGACGAGAACAACGAGTACGATGATGAGAATGACGACGACGACGACGACGATGACGACGATGACGACGACGAGGATGATAATAATAATGATGATGATGATGATGATGATGATGATGGGAGTTAAACATTCGGCGAACAACCGCTAGCCACTGTCCAGCTTTTGTTTGTCCTGTCGTTTCACCGGAAACCGAACCGATGGGTGTAGCGTATAGGAATATATTCTGAACTCGGTAGCACGAAAGCTCCCTTTTGTATGTCCTCTCACCGACGGCAAGGAGAAAAGAAAAGAAGACCGTGCAGCACAGCCATGAGGGGTTTTCGGGGGCCCACATGACGACGATCGACGAATGGGCCCTCCTCCTCCTCCTCTTCCTTCTCTTTCTTCTTCTTCGTTTCGGTGTTCGATGGTGCCATCGAAAGAAAGAGAGAGAGAGAGAGAGAGAGAGAGAGAGAGAGAGAGAGAGAGAGAGAAAGAGAGAGAATAAAAATAAGTAAAAACGTGATAAAAAAAGATAATAAAAAAAATGACATCATAATAACAATAATAATAATAATAATCAGATAAAAAAAAAAGGAAAACATAAGAAACGCAAGATGCGGGACCGGAATTATGAACGTCCAATTATCTCGTACGCGTCTCGTTATTTATTGAATATATATCGTGGCTGTTTATGTTACTCAGGCGAGTTCGCGTGTCGAACCGTGCAAAAGTGAGACGAATATGGTCAGGTAAGGGACCACGAGAACAAATTTGGGCTCGTCCAACCCTAAAGAGAGTTCTACAGGAGAGCCGGAAGCGGAAGACCGATCTGTTTCTGATACATCGAAAGTATGTCTCCTCGAGTACAAACTGCACTCTACATTTTATATCTCACGGAAAGGAAGATTATTGTAATGTATTGTGACACGTGGTCTCTCACGTGTAATATTATTACACGTTTCGTTCTCGTATATCGTTCGCCGTTCTATTTTTTGACATCGGACATCATTATCTGAGATTAACCATTCGTTTGATATACGAAAAATATTATTATTATTATTATTATCGTTATTGTTATTATATAACTTGATATTCCATATAAATAAGTATATGCAATAGATATGAATTAATGTATGTGTATAGAGATATTAGATGATTTTTCGTTGTACAATGATAAATTTGGTTACGAACAGTTTTACGATGTTACGTGCCGTCAGTTGAGAATCCATGATCGATCGTGATCACTAAGATGGCGAGAAAACGTTATGGGAAGAAAGAAGGAAGATAGTAAGATGGTCTCTCGAGTTTCTCGAGGATCGCGAGCGAGTAATTTACGTGCAACATGAATCCACCGTAACGCTTAATCCTGCGGTGGAGCTGGCGATTATGAAGTTAGGGTCCGGTTAGGTGCCGAAGAGACGAGAAGAGAGCCTCTTTGTGATATCAATTAAGTATGATTTGCCCAGAACCGAAGAGGAACGTTGCTCCACGCGCTACCCTTCGATCATCTCTTTTCCTCCATATATTTTCATCTTCCTCTAGCTTCCCTCCCCCTATCCTTGTATACCACTATACCTCTATCCCTCTCGTTCTCATCCCTACCACCCAGTAATCCAAGGTTTAACTCATTCCCTTATAATTTCCTCCCAATGCACCGTGAGAAACTCGCCCGTAACGCTCACGCACATAGTACCAGAAAGGTCACACATTATTGGATCTCCGTCCAATCATCGTTCTTCCTGGACATCCGGTCTAGACGCTAGTTCGGAGATCGACCAAGCTTTTTAAATGATTATCAAACTTGATTTTATATATATATATATGTGTGTGTGTATGTGTATTTTTTATTTCGTTCATATGAAATTTTAATCGTGATCAAATTAATTTTAATCTCATATATACCCGAATAATATTTACTTAGTTACCTAAGTTAATAGATATCGAACGAACAGATTTAGAGACGATATTAGAATCTATTGCGAGTGCAAGAGAATTGCTTGCTTGGAAGAAGAAAAAGAACAAAAAGAAGGAAAAAACAGAAGAGGGAGAAAGAAAGAAAGAAAGAAAGAAAAATAAAGATAAGAAAAAAGGAAAAAGAAAAGGAACAAAAAATAGCTCGAAATTAATAATTATACTCAAAACGGCAAGGAGTTAACGACATTAATTTGAATTTCAAACGAGCCAAAGCTGGCAAAGAGGAAAATATTATTTTTAACGCGCTCGATACACGCTCTTCTCTTATAACAGTATAGGTAATAGTAAAGTATAGGTACATATATATATGTATATATATATATATATATAATACTAAACGGACAACGTTACGATCGTCGTCGTCGTCATCGTCGTTGTTGTCGTTGTCGTCGTCGTGCTATGGACGACGTTCATCCAAGGGCAAGAAATTCGTGACCGAATCTGATGTAGGCGTGCAAACTGTGCCCCGGTAGCAATGCGTTTTCAGTGTTGTAGGAAGTACTGCCTTTTTTTCGACGACGTCGAACGTGTACCACCGTCGAACGTCGACCGTCGACGTTGACGACAACAACGGTGTGGTCGACAACGACGACGACGACGACGACGACGACGACGGCCAGCGTAGGGCTGGCTAATGACAAAATCAATGCGACATAATTAGACATGGCGGCTACCTACCTACCCAACTACCTACCGATCCATCGCGAACTACCGTATTTCTCTGTGTGCTGTTAGGGTTCTAACAGAAGGGAATTATTGTAAAAACATCCCTTAATGTGATCGATATGGCTTCGTTTGTTACCTCCTGCTCCGTGTTGTACCGTTCGTAAAAAAAGATTTGCCTTCTCCCATCGAACGAATCAAGCTTTCTTTCTTTCTTCCTTTTTGTTTTATTTGCAAAAACGAACGAACGAACGAACGAACGAACGAACGAACGAACGAACGAACGAACGACAGTTCGTTCATATTTCTATTCCCCTGTTTTCCCTATCTATATCTCCTATCAATAAAACGTCAAGAATAATAATAATAATCACGTAGAAATGAATATGTAAGGATACATCGATATGCCAGCTGTGAAACTATTTTTACGATTATACGTGATTAAATAGAGAAAACGGAACTGACGAAAGGGGGATGTGACTTGAACGTTGCAAAAAGTTCGCAACAAATCGTTCGTATAGGTAGGGAAGTCGATATAGTCTTGAAAGAGAGAGACAGAAAGAGAAAGAGAGAGAGAGAGAGAGAGAGAGAGAGAGAGAGAAAGGAGAAAGAAAAAAAGCTTCGATTCCATAAGCTGCTTGGTAGAAACGACTTTACGACGTGTAGCGCTACGCCGAAGCTCTAATTATACCCACGAACAAAGGGCCACTCTATCCCAACGACGTACACGTAAGGTCGGAAAACATTGATGAGCGTGCTGCTGGCTATATACGTGCTCGACGACGATGGCCGTCGTAGCGACCTGAACCACATCGCCATTTGCTACACAATTCTCTTTCACGTTTCTGACGATATTTATATATATATATATATATATATATATATATATATATATATGTGTGTATATATATATGTATGTATGTATGTATGTATATGTATATATATGTATACGCATATATATATGTATGTATGTATATATATATGTATATGTAAGTAGGAAGCGGAACTGTTAAACTCGATTTGAACACTCTCCGTCGTGCTCTTTTACAAGTTATTGCACGACGACGACGACGACGACGACGACGACGACGAAGACGACGAAGACGACGAGTATATCTCGTTAAAAACGAGCGAAGATCATCGACGACTCTTCGTCGCTTCAAGATGACGATGATTAAGTGCATTACGACTGCGGAGAACTCTAACGAGCGATTGAGACCTCGCCTTTGCGTTCCAATTGTCATCGCCTCGTTATTTCCCTCTCTCTCTCTCTCTCTCTCTCTCTCTCTCTCTCTCTCTCTCTCTCTCTTTCTGTCTGTCTGTCTTTTCTTTCTTTCTTTCTTTCTGTCTTTCTTTCTTTCCTTTTTCATTTCATTTTTTTTTTCTTTTTTCCTCGACACAACCGTTACAGTCGCGAGTACAACAAGATTCCGCAAAGATTCAACGAATCTCTATAATCGTCGATATCGTGCGCAATGTCTAGTATGTCGTTCGAATTTATTTCAGGAATGTTCGTGGAATTGAAGGTAGGAAAAAAAAAAGGAAAGAAAAAGCGAAAAGATAAAGAGAAAAAGAAGGAAAGAAAACGAACACCCTAGAAAATAATATAAGCTATATAAAGGACATGATATTGCGAGAGAGTTTCTGCTTCTTGGGTAGTGTAGCTCTTATATGTCTCTCCTTTTTCATCATTTTTCTTTTTCTTTCTTTCTTTTTCCTTTTCTTTTTTCTATCTCGCTGCGAACGCTGACGTAACATCTCATATAGCTGATCTAAATCAATGGAGATCCTTCTTGCGTTCGATCGAATCAACAAACGATCTCTCGCTTCCTCGACGTGCTGCTCTAATAACTTCGTTAACGACGCGCATACGTACACACATATATATATATATATTTATATATATTTATATATATATATATGTATACATATATTACAATTATATTTCGAAAGATATGGAAGAAGAAGAAGAAGAAGATAAAAAAAATATTCTCTTCTAATTATAGAAATGGATGAATGCTATACGTGCTTGTCTCACGGATTACACTATCTACGAGCTAAATAAATGTCTATGTATATAAAAAGTAAAAAAAAAAAAAAAAAAAAGAAAAGAAAAAAAAAGAAAAAAGAGGAATAAGAGGAAGAGAATCAATAGTTGGCCAATAGATTTTACTTGAAGCATTAATGGCCTGGCAAATTAATCGAGCGACTTTGCTCGGACTAGTGTGGCCACTACCGTACGTTCGAAATAGATCGAAATCATTTTAATAAAAGCAAAAAGGATAGAGTTAGGATTCTGAGGTTACCGATGATTTCACCTTTCGACGAATCAAAACGAAGATTTGTTTTCTCGCAGACATCGCAAATCGCTTCGTCGATGGTTAATCCTAAGCTGTTACTTTTTCGTTGTCTCTCTCTCTCTCTCTCTCTCTCTCTCTCTCTCTCTCTCTCTTTCTTTCTTTCTTTCTTTCTTTCTTTCTCTCTTTCTCTTTTATTCTTTCATCTGCTCGCGTCTACTTGATTGCGTTCACGTGCTGCCTGCCACAGGGTTCTCTGCTCCAACTATGTAAGTACTTTGATATATCGAAATATCGAAATATTCGTTTTGAGAAGCAGCAGAGGACATTTGTATTTGCGAAAGATATAAATACACTTGCCGAAACAGGCATTTACATTATAACTTTTATTCCAAGATATTTTTATTTGTCTTTCTTTTTTTTTTCTTTTTCCATTTTTTTTCTTTCTTTTTCTTTCTTCTTTCTTTCTTTTTTTTTGGTCAGGTCCCACCATCGACCAGTGTGACAATAGAAAATGGATGACGGATAAAAGAGGCAAGATCGAGGTCGTTAGACGTTACAAGAATGTTCCTTCGAGTTGACAATGGAAAATCGAAGTAAAGAGGGGAAGGACGAGACGGAAGCAAAGAAAGAATGGCCGTCGATGAGCGTTTGGTAAAAAATAGCAACTCAACAGAGAGAGAGAAAGAGAGAGAGAGAGAAAGAAAGAGAGAACTGGTCGGTAGAAATGTTCAAGGTGAAATCTTTACATCGTGCGTTGTCCTCTCGAAGAAATTATCGAGGAAAGACCTCCAACATTTTTTTTTATATTCGTTAGCAATCGTCAATCGTTATCATCTCGATTGATAACAAATCGATTCGAGTAAACGATCGTAAATAAGTAGCAGGAAGAACACGAGAGATCAACCGAAAACGATCGATTGTCATTCAAGATGATCGTTTGTTGCTTTTAAATACAAATCGAATGAACGAACACTCCCTTTATACAAATTCTCTGATCGACCAATGACATGCCTCGGCATTTTGTCATCGTCATTGTCATCATCATCATCATCATAATCATCATCATCATCATCATCATCATCATCGTCATCGCAGTCGTCGTTGTCGTCGTCGTCGTCGTCGATGTCGACGAGCTCGCGCGCACGAGCTCTTCTTTATTGTCCCTGTTCGCGAATCAGATATGCGGGCACATTGTCTGCTGGAATTATTACTAATTGCTCGAAGGACGAGCAGCAATTGCGACGATCGCGGGACTCTTCAGGAGACGCGAGCCGCTTCGTGGAAACAGATTGTCGCGAGAACTTTGTAGACCAATCGTGTCGGACTGCCTCTCTCACGCGGATTCTTTCTTCTTCGTTTTCTTTTTCTCTCTCTTTTTTCTTTTTTTTTTTTTTTTATCATTAATCGACTTCTGCCAAATTCATCGTCAATGCTTTTTTAATATATCTTTCTGTTTTCTTTTTTTTTTTTTCAGAAATATCGACGAAACGCAGACATAAACTTTTCATACTTTACTTTTCTTTTATATTTCAATTTTCATATTTTACGTATCTTTCTATCTTTACGGTGAGATAATATATAATGTATATGCTTTATTATAATATTTAATGATTATAATCATGATCGTTTGTTTGTTCTTTTATATATATATATATATATATATATATATATATATATAATATCTATATATACATATATACATATGTATATGCAACACAATGTGACTTCTTTCAAATTTTTTTTTTTTTTTTCATAATGTCTACCAATTGTAATACTCGACTTTTCGTATTTCACAGATCTCTCGTTTGTTCTCGATCCTCGAGAGAATTCCCATTCGATCTCTCGACCGATCGAAAGTCGCCAGTCACCGAGCGGAACGACGACGAGCTTTTGAACGTCTAACGATCGATGACGCGAGCAGCGCGCTCGTGATGAGTTCCGGCTCGTTTCAATGAGAGGGAAAGAGAAAGAGAGATGTCCGATCGAAGACGAGAGAGAAAGATAGAGAGAAAGAGACAGAAGAGAGAGAAAGAGAGAGAGACAGAGAAAAAGAGAGAGAGAGTCTGTGTCGTCGCACCGTAATTATTTTAATCGCATCCTTATCTTATCGCACCACCTTGCATATGTTTTTCTACGTTTATACACACCGTGTCAGGAATAAAAGTCAGAAAAAGGAGGAAAAGATATGGACGGATAATCGAGTTAACACGAATGGATCTCCAGTTTTCTCGATCCTCTTTATTCAATTTATGAGATCTAAGACAATTGGCTTTTAAATCTTTTCTGATAATTCTAAGATGATTCTCGAAGACGAGATTTGTAAATCTTTTTCAAAGAAAGAAAGAAAGAAAGAAAGAAAGAAAAGAAAGAAAGGAAAGAAAGGAAAGGAGAACGTCGAAGTAAATTTAATAAATAATAGAATGCATGATTATTTTTGTACGAGTAGAAAGAAAAAGTTAAGTAATAAAGAAGTTGGAAAAAAGAAATTTTAAATGTCTGCATTTCTTGAAACGATGCGATGCGAAAACGATAAATGGTATAATGAATAATTTTTAATAACGAAAGTATAAATAAAATAATCGTTCTGTACGATTTCTGTTCTACAGAGATCCCTTTATTTCTCTTTTTTCTCGTTGCTATTTATGATCTATATTCTTTAATCGTCACGATTAAACAAATATAAAGAAAATTAGAGATTGAAAACTGAGCTGATTGATCTTTGAATAAATATGAGAATTATTCGAACGATGCGATCTGTATTATGAATGAATTTGTGAAATTCGTAAAAGTCTAAATGAATTGGATGAAGTAAAACGAAATTAAATTAAAAAAAAAAGAAAGGAAAAAAAATAATAATAACAATAATGTATTCATTCATATTATTATCTATCTATCATTTTCAGGCGACAATAGAAACGTAAAAGGAAACAAAATTATTTTCCGTCTAGCGTAATGACGTCACTTATTGAGCGATCGGATAGTACGTTGATTAAATTTAAATGGATCATTGATATAAATCGGTGAAATTGTTCAAGATTCTTGTAATTATTTTTTTTTCTTCTCTTTTTTTCTTTTTTCTCATCAATCTTTTCCTTTTTTTTTTTTTAACTCTTCCCCAGAGTCATACACGTGTGATTAAAAATAGAATAAACATATATTTTCTATCTACTAGGACGATCGATAGATCCGTCCAACGATTACATTTTTTCTTTTTTTCGTTTACGACATCTTTCCGATCGAACGATTGTAAGATTAAGCTGAATAAAAGAAAAAAAAAAAAAAAAACAACAACAACAACATAATCAAAAATCAATATCAACATCATAGTAAATGCAAAAGTAAAATCGTCAATAGATAAATCACTGCAATCTGAAGTGAATGAATCGTTATTTCTTTTTTAATTTCTCGTGAAGTATCATCGAGTCTTCGTCAAGAAGAAAATAAAAAAAGAAAAATAAATTTAGAAGAGAGAGAGAGAGAGAGAGAGAGAGAGAGAGAGAGAGAGAGAGAGAGAGAGAGAGAGAGATGCACCGTTCATTATCGTTACATAATGAGAAAGAAGATAGATAGATAGATAGATAGATAGATAGATAGATAGGTAGATGAATAGATAGATATAGAAACAGAGAGATAGAGAGACAGATAGATAAAAGAAATAAAAAGAAAAAATGAAAAAGAAAAAAGAAGGTTACAAGAGGATTTCGAGCAGGGTGATCGATAAAAAATGGAAAACCATTGTGGAGGATTCCACGTCGATATTAATTCGACTATCTTAACGTATCTCGAGAAGTACTCGGGACACCCGGTTGGTCGTGCTCTACTAGAGCGACGTAGATACAAGCCGGATAGGACGGATATTCAATTATTCATATACTATTAGCCACCGCTCATATACCGGGTGTCCCGAGCACGGATTTTAAATCCTCGTTTGAGTTTTCCGTTCATCCGTTCGTTTCTTTATTTCTCGATATTGAAAAACGACGTTGAGCTTTCGAATTCTTCTTCTTTCTCTTCTTTTTCTTATTCCTTTATCTTTTCTTTTCTTTTTTTTTGTTTACTTTTCGTTTTCGTTTCTGAATTTTGTTTTGTTTTCCTTTCTTTTTCTTTTTTTTCTTTTCTAATCCTATCACGTAAAGGTACGTAAGGTAACATATATACATACTTACGTATGTACTTACATACGTAGGTACGACAAAGTGTAATACCTGCTTACCCGTCGTGGGCGACGAGTCGAAGAGAAGGAAAGAGAGATAGGGAGCAAAAGCGAGGGTAATGGACGATGAAAATAAAGCGAGAAAACGCTCGACGACAATGCCCAACGATAACGGTCTCCTCCGTGTCAACGATCGACGCGTTCTACAATGAGTCACACACTTGCTACGATCGCGAACGAGTAACGACGACGACAAACCGTGTTCCACGCTTCCATCTCTCTTCTCGATCGATCGTTAAAAATTTTATTCGAAATATAAAAGCAATATATATATATATATATATATATATATATATATATATATATATATCTACACAGATATCGTTCAAATTACTAAAATGGAAATAATCGAAAGAAAAGTTAACATATATATATGCATATCTATTATCGTATATATACATATATGAGTAATACGAATCTATATATATATATATATATATATATATATATATATATATATATATGTATATTAAAAAACATAAGATCGATTATAACGGATAATATATCCGATGGATCGAAAAGAGAAATACAAAGAAATTGTAGATTTTATTAAAAATAACAAGAGGAATGAATACACACAGATATCGATTATAATATCTAAAGTTAATATAATAAAAAAAGAAAAGTACAGCCACAATTATTGCGTATGCATATATAAGTATGAGTAGTATAAATTTCTATGTTATATCAACGTGTCACGAAAAACATATGATCGATTTCAACACAAGGGTTGAGGAGGGTTAGGGATAGGAGTAGGAGTAGGGATGGGGATGTTCTCACATAGATCGAAAAGAATATAGACAAACAAACAAACGTAAAGGATACACGTAGTTGGCCGTAGTCGAGAAGTTAGCCCTTATCTAAAGATTGGATCGGCCTGTTAGCCTCGCCTACGCTATACAACACAACGCAAAGGAAACTTCCTCCTTCGAAGAGCGAGCCCTCCTATCTCCTGTGATCCGATTAATTAATTCATACGATTAATTGCTGTATCCTTATCGCCGAGAAAATCTTCGGCTCTTCTGTTCGAGGAAGAAGAAGAAGGAGAAAAAGAAAAAGAAATAAAAAGAAGAAAAAGGATCCGAGAGAAGACGACCACAACAACGACCACGACGAGGACGACAATGACAACGATCGAAGTCCTAAACATAATGCTCGTCGGCTCGTCCTCGTGGAAAAAGGGCGGGAGTTTAGGTATACTTCGAGAACAAATAAGAGACATCACACAGTGATCTGGATGCTGCAAGATGCAGCATGCTACCCACGCGAAAATAACAATTTCGTCGTTGGTAAACGCGTATATAGGTACACACACGCACGCACGCATATTTGTACGTATGCACATATACATAGGAAGATACATATGTATCAACGTAAGCGTGGGCGGATCTCGTCTTGGACGATACCAACAACTTTAGCCCTTTTCGCTGATCGACGAGCCCATAACGCGTATGACCGAGACGTTTCTTATCTTCATTTTCTTCTTCTTCTTCTTCTTCTTTATTTTTTTTTCTTTCTTCTTCTTCTTCTTCTTCTTCTTCTTCTTCTTATTATTATTATTATTATTATTATTATTATTATTATTAATATGGTCGTTTCGTAAACGAACAATAGAAAGATTTAAGTTTGAAAGTGAATAAAGGTAGGTATGCTTATAGGATTATTTGAAATGGAATTATTTGCCGAACGTTATTATCCTATCATCCTCCCTCACTATCTTATCGTTATTTTTAAGGATAATGAGGATAAGATCCTTCAAAGGGCGAACCAACGAAAGATGTAAAGAAATCTTCATTTATCCGACGAAAGTATTCTATCCGGCGAAAGTAGAAAAAAGGTTCTTTGTTCTCTCAAAATTCAATCGTCCACGATATTTCAAAAAAAAAAAGAAAAAAAAAAAGAAAGAAAGAAAAAAGAGAAACACAAAAGAATTTGATCCTCTTTCTTTTTTTTTTCTTTTTTCTTTTTTCTTTAGAAAAAACACAGTAACTAGTAGTACCTAGTATTACTACTACTACTATTACTATTACTATTACTACTATCCCTCTTTCATTACAATACATCGAAAGTTTACGATGATCGAAAATAAGACAAGAGTGAAAAAGAAGAAGAAGAAGAAGAAGAAGATGAAGAATGAAGAAATTTTCGAATGACGCAGGTACCCCTCGATGTATTTTCAAAGATAGATCAAAGTTAAGTTTCTTCAGAAAAAGTGCAGGTCATCTTACCAGGTGTTTTGTGTGTCCTCTTTATCGATGGGTTTTAAAGCGTAAACCTTGGCTGTTCGTACGAGAATCTATTGTTATCTTTCGTCCAGCTAGAGTTTTATCCTAAAAGCATCCAACTCATACCAAGAATACATTCATCCTAGTTCCATTCCTACGAGAATATTTTCCCTAAGGTATTGTTGCTCTACCTTTCGTAGGGCGTCGGGAATAACTATCTCTCTGTTCACGCTTTTTCTCATACCACAAATCAAAGATCAAACTGAGAAAGAGAAGATTGGAGAAGGGACAATGAAAGAAGAAAAAGAAGAGAGAGAGAGAGAGAGAGAGAGAGATAAATAAATAGATTATGTTTGCTATGGTAAATGCCAAGTATATCCTGACAGGATCCTACTACGATCCAACGAGATCCATATTAACAATACCTATACCATTCGTTTACATTTCATTGTTAAAAATATTTCAATACGGTCGAGCTAGTCTTAGATGAATTATATCAAAAGATGTAGGGAGTATTATAAACCTATAACGATACTACACTGTTGGTTCAACGTAACGGCTTCTTTCATACTGGCACCTGGTAGATTCTCGATAATTCCTGAATTTTTCTATTTACGAATCTTTTCACGGGGGTGGCTGATGAACGAAGAGAAGGAGGAGGGTGTCACTAGTGGGCTGCAAAAAAAAGGGAGAAAAAAGAAAGAAAAAGACGGAGAGAGAGAGAGAGAGAGAGAGAAAGACTATGGAAAATCTGTATTCCAAGGTGCGAGCAAGATGCCATTCTTCTACTTACGTATATACAACGTACATACGTCAAATTTCCGCGATACTTTCCCACGAAAGTGAAGCGTCGAAAGAATTCGAGGTGTTAACCATATGTAGGAGAAGGGAGAACTATTATTATTCGTTCCACGCGTCATTTAGAATGGAGGAACTCTCGGTCGCTTTATAATTCATAGAATTACACGCCATTGGAATTCTAACATGAACGATATAAGGGAATACGAGCCATCGCGATAATGATTCACCGTGGCTGTGATTTATCGCGCAAAATCGATTTGTATTCTGTTTGGGCGTACCCACCGGGGAGAGGGGAAAGAGAGAGAGAAAGAGAGAGAGAGACATTTCTTTCACCTGTCGATTATTAAAAGAGTGGAGGCTGGCGTTAATCGGTCCGCAATCGATTTTCTTTGCTAAAGGCCATGCCGATTTCATCTGTAATTCATCGTATGCTTCACAAAGTGTTTTTTCTCTTTTTCTTTTTTATGATTAATAATCGTAAGCGCCCAGGTCCCACATTCTCACCCTCACTACCCCCTTACGTTTGATCTTTGATCTCTCTCTTTCTCTCTCTCTCTCTCTCTGTTTTCTCTTTTTTTTTTCTGACACGAAGAACAAATTCTTTCGCACGGGAATTCCTTCTCGAAAAAAAAAAGAAATAGAATATATATATATATATATATATATATATATATACGTTTTTTTGTTCATATCCTTTGCCGTTCTTCGAACTCGTAAATGTTCGTCGAATGAGTAACGACTTTTCGAACTTGACTTCCCAAAGGAGAGAGAAAAAGAGAGTGTCTATGTGTTTGTATGTGTATGAGAGAGAGAGAGAGAAAAAGAAAACAGAAATAAAAGTTCTGTCGTTGCTTTCTCTTAGGTGCAACTATACGGAAAAGTACTAAAGACACGGCCGACGTTGTTGACCGGCAATAAAGCCCGGCGTCTAATTAATTCCAGCCTGGCTGGTAATTAACGGTGAAAACAGCTTCGGTCTCGAATGGACCGAATGGGCCGGTCTTTCTTTCCTTTTATATTTTTCTTTTCTCATCTTTCTCTCTTTCTCTCTTCTATCTGTTCTCTCTCTTTCTCTCTCTTTCTCTCTCTCTCTCTCTCGTTTTCTTTCTCTTTTGTCTTCTTCATTTTCTCTTTCTCTCTGTCCTTCTCTATCTCTCTCTCTCTCTCTTTTTCCCTTCCTTTTCTCTTTCTCTTAGAACCATCCGTTCGACACTTCTCCAATGGGTCCTCTCATTCTTTCTTATTATATACGACCCGAATAATTTCTAAACAGGTAGACGATGTTACAACTAAAAATACATTGACAAACACGACTACTCGATGCGACATCTATTTCATCTCTTTCTTCATTAATTCCATTTTACAAATTAATTTTCTATTATATTTATCAAAAATTCTCTTGACTTTGCTTTATCCATTCTTACAGATACTAATCTATTTTTAATTAATACGATAAATCTTTAATAATCGTCTCAACGATCGTAAATGATATAACGAAACGAAACGAATACGAAACGGAAAATTTTGTTTGCTCGATATCGTTGGATGAAACGAGTTAAACGTGATAAAATAATTAGCGAAAATTTTATTAGGAGAAAATTCGTAAATGAAATTGATTAAAAAAAGACAGACAGACAAAGAGAGAGAAAAAGAGAAAGAGACAGAGAGAGAGAGAGAGAGAGAGACTTCGTTCCTTCGGAACTATCGATACTGTCCATCTTATCGACATTGCTCGCTATAAATGACTGTTATATCATTTCGATGATTGCATTCCCTAGATATTTTCGATAAAACGCCTTTTATTTTATACTTGCTTTATAGTCTCGAGCCTACGCCTTAATTAACTAAGTAAACATCGATAGGCGTAAAACTCGTTAATACAAAAATGACAGGGTAGTCGGGGCGATTTATAACGTTCAATGATTCCCCAAGATATTCCTCTTTTAGATAGATACTAATTACTTATTCGCAATTCAGGTTTATACTTGAACGAATGCGAAAAAGATCGAGAACATTGATGTGAATATTTTTATTCCTTATTATTATTATTATCAATATTAATAATAATAATAATGTTATTATTATTACTACTAATATTAATCGACTTCATAATCGCAACTGTGCCGGAAATCCTGCTCACCCAATTACATTACTTCAAATGAGGATGAACGAAAGAAAAACCTTTGATAATTTATGTTAATGGCCACGAATACATAGTCGCATCTAATTGAAATAATTTCTCGAAGAAATTTCTTACTTTCGAGTGATCCAAAGTGAAAGAAAAAAAGAACAGAAAAAACGAAAAAGAAGAAAACAATGAGACGATACACGCATTTCGTTTTTGCGAACGAAAAAAGAAGATAAAAAAGAAAAATAAAGAAAAGAAACAGAAACAAGTCGACGAACAATGTGTCGGTCGAGTAAAACGAGAACGCGAGGGTAGCCTTTTACGGTTCGGGAGAGATGAGAGGAGAGAAAGAGAGAGAGAGAGAGAGAGAGAGCTTACACGAGGAGGAGTTTTCTGGATCACAAAAGAGAAAAATTTTCAGTTCGATTGAGGTGGACCGGTACGTCGATAATTAACTGGATCAATTAGTTCGAAACTTGTGTGAGGAGCTTTATTAAAACGACTCGATTAACAGGTATGATAGAGAGATATCTATTTACGTCTATGCTAGGAACAAGTCTGATCTATTAAATTGTACTCGTCAACGTATACGTAGTATATATACGTGTCAAATGTGTACGTTAGCTAACTTAAGTATGCGTGTGAAAGGAAAAGAGAAAGAAAAGAAAGAGAGAGAGAGAGAGAGAGAGAGGGGAGAAGAGAAAGAGACAGAGAGAGAGAGAGTGAGAGAGAGAGAGAGAGAAGACGATAACGAGAACAGGATTATGGAAAGGTGTCTCGTTAACGCGGAGCGCGCCAACGAAGGGCCTCAAGTCCCCCACCTTCAGATGGTCTCAACTCGCTCTCGAAGTTACTCGCACCGTTGAGAAAGGAGGAGAATCGAATAAAAAGGTCGACGTTATTGTAAGGAACGGAGCGAGTTCAATTCACGAAGAAATTGCAATGATAGCTGACTTC
>NC_057688.1:8522323-8527323 GCF_014466175.1 Vespula pensylvanica
GAACGAACGAACGAACGAATGACCGAGCGACCGAGCTTTTCGATATAATTAGAAACAATGGTAGCAACGCTTAGAAAGAAGTTGTAGACTTCTGGCCGACGTTGATATCACCCGGTTTATCCAATAGAGCATATACGGTATTCCAACGAACCTTCGTCGATCGTGCGAAATAATTAATGAGTATCGAAGTCAGACAACAATCTGTTCAGATCGATAAACCACCTCCTACATCTCCTCCACCTCCTTCTTCACCACCTTCTCCTCCTCTCGTAACCCGTAACGAACCAGTAATTGCTGGATACCGTTGATGTTCTACAATATTAATTAAATCCTAGTAGCCTCGTGTCGGTACTACGAGAACGCGATCTTCTATGCTTGTTTTCTTCTTTTCTTTTCCTGATTTCTTTCTTTTTTTTTTTCTTCTTTTTTTTAATCTCATCTCTAAACTCTTCATTCACTATAGTTACGTCGTTGTCCTCTTTTTGACACGGATTTGAATTGAAACGAATGAATACAAATGAGAATGCTCTTCCGTATCTAATTCACTTTCAAAGTTTATAATCTCTCTCAAATATTTTTATATGCGTCTTGAAATACTTTCCAACGTATCTTGGACTTCGGCAATTTTTGAATATTGTATATATATGCAAAAAACAGAAGTAAATAAAAAAATCTATATTTTATATATCTTATATATTTCATTAAGGATTAAGACGTTTCGTCGATCCATTTTCGATCGCATTCATCTCAACCCCATCCCTCATTCCGCTCATTTAATTATATAATAATTGCACGATTTAAAGATATATATATATAGCTATGAATAGTTAATTATTAATATCATTATGTATATATATATATATATATATATATATATATATACATTATTCGAAGTCTTATTTCCGAAAGGGCATATACCAAAACGATTTTAAACGATTTCAAACGATTTCAGATGGTTTCGAGATGAAGAATAAGAAGAGCGAAATGAAACGCATCGTATTTTGGTCGTTGAGAGAGGTGTCTCGGCTCGAGCTGAATCCCCTCTTACCCCCAACTCCCACCCCATGATTCGATTCGCGTTTATAATAGCTGCGATTTAAAAATCCGCTCGCCATCCTTCTCGAGCAGTCCGTTCACGGCTTCGACCTTTACATTCGTACAGCATGTCGAACCAATCTGGTCGCGACATCACGCGCCAAATATGCGAGGTGTGGCGCGAGGAGAGAGAGAGAGAGAGAGAGAGATAGAGAGAGAGAGAGAGAGAGAGAGATCGCAACAAGCGGCGCCCACACCGAATTCGACTCGCGCCGTTAACTCACCCAACGCATTCGAAGGTCACCGACACCATCAGAGACGAGAAATAACATTTCATCTCAAATTCTCATCTATGAAGAGTCAATAAAGGGAGAGAGAAAGAGAGAGAGAGAGAGAGAAAGAATTTTCTTTGTATCAATTTTGTAATCGACGATCGATAAAACCGGCGATGAAATAGACAGAAATAATATTTGGAAATTTTCTACGAGAAAATATGAATATTTGTTTTCTTCGAACAATTGATTGGTTTTCGATGAAACCGATAAGACATCTCGATAAGATTTGTTTTTCTTTTTTTTTTTTTTTTGGTGTTTTCTTTTTTGCCTTTTTTTTTTTTTTTTTTTAATAGAAAGACCAAACGCTATTGATTGATATCCGATTAAAAACAAAGTCACGGCTCGCTTAATCCCAGATCTAATTTCAATTTCTTCGTAAGATATAAATGCTCTAATAATTCCGCACGATTAAAAGGATATTCGCGATTACTGCGGTGTCCCTGGTGATAAATAACTTTTGGTATCCCGGCCTTTCACCAAATTTGTCGCGGTTAAACGATCATAGTTTAACTTGGATATACTTTAACGCGCTAATATCTACAACGATTTAAATATAATAATACGTCGATTCGTATTTCGAATAATCGATATTTCGATAGATCGATCGATTTTTTTCCACTCGTTCTCTCTTTTTCTTTTTTTTTTCTTTCATAATAGCAACGTAAGTATCTTTGCGAATTAAATGGATGACGGAAAAATGAATGAAGAAATGTAAAAGAAAAAAGAAAAAAGAACAAAAAAAAAATATATATATATATATATCGTGAAAGGGAAGAGAATGAGGTTTGGTGCGAAACGCGCTGAACCAGTTGTGACACGAGAAAAGGGCGCGGAGGGCACACGAAAGGTAGAGAGGAAGTGAGTGAGAATAAGAGAGAGAGAAAGAGAGAGAGAAAGAGAGAGAGAGAGAGAGGGCCAGAATGGCTATCTCTACCGAGAGCGGACACATCTTATCTTCGATCTCATCTCTCTCACTCGGCTTACAAACTAACACGCCGGGCCACGACCTGCGACGAAGGTTTCAAATATTTTTACCGCGTATCAGCGAGCCAAGCCAGAGTAAACTGCGATTCTTTTTCCTCTTCGATCTTCCCTTAACCCCTCTTCCCACTCACTTCTTCTAAGCTTCTCATTCTCTCTCTCTCTCTCTGTCTATATATATATATATATATATATATATATATATATATATATATCTTTTTCTCTCACGATTATCGGAAAGCCTCGAAGTCCGATAAGTTTCACAACAAACGCGAACCGATCCTCGTCTCTCGATCGTTACGTTGAATGAAAAGAAAATCGGAATTCGAATCGTTCGTTCGATACAATTTACTCGTAGATATTCGTTTATTCATTCATTGTTTCATTCATTTATACATTTTGTTATTAATTTTGATTATTTATTTTTTTAATCTTTCTCTTTCCTTTTTATCTTTCCCTCCTTGTTGTTTTTATTATTTAATTCATATGATCAAATTGATAAAGTTTCGACTACGTACATATATATATATATATATATATATATATATATATATACGTATAAAGAATATCAATGATAATGTCAAATTTCAATCTTCCTCTTCGATCTTTCTCCTGGAAGATCGACACATTGGCTTTGATATGCGTCCACCCACAAGAAGAAACGATAAGGAAGACATATCCACGATGGTAGAAGAAGAAGAAGAAGAAGAAGAAGAAGAAGGAGAAGAAGAAGAAGAAGGATAATAAGAAAAAGAAGAAGAAGATAATAATAAGAATGAAAAGAAGAATAAGAAGAAGATGGTACACCGATCGACGCGATCCCGTTTGTTTGTTAAGTCGGCCGGTTCTCTCGTTCCGACTTTTGTCTCCTAATCCCTAATCCGCAATCAGGGCCCATTGTCCGTGGAGAAGGTCGGTGGGGTTGATAGGAGGCGCGGGTGGCAGGAACAGCAGCGTGTGCTCGGTCCATCGCGGATGTAAGGTATCGGGGATTATGAGAGATTAAAATTGTAAGATAGAAAAGGACAGCAGGAGAAAAAGAGAAAGAAAGGAAGACAGAGATAGAGAAAGAGAGAGAGAAAGAGAGAGAGAGAGAGAGAGATGTCGAAGAAGAAGAAGAAGAAGAAAGGATCGTCGAATACAAGGTGGTATAGCTTGGTAGAAGTCAGAAGATGCAAGGATGATGAAGAGCAAAGAAGTAAGAGAGAGATAGATATACCTATATAGAAAAGAAAGAAAGAAAGAAAGAGAGATAGAGATAGAGAAAGTCGTGGGACGAAGATGGAAAAGCTTCTGGCTTTGGAAGAGAGGGCGAGGAACAGGGGACGATATTCAAATAAGTTGATTCGTTAGTCCGCCGGATTAATTTGCTGCGACGGTATCGGATGTGCTCGTGCATTCATTAGGCGGACTGTCGCTAGTCCTTCGTGGTCGGCCCGGTGTGGAAAGACGAGAGTGCACCATCACTACCTACCACTACTACTACTACATCGGTACCATCACTACCAACATTATCATCATCACGACTATTATTACCCTCGACCATCACTACCACCACTACCACCATCATCACTAATACCATCAACAGCAACATCAACCATCTACGACGGCATCGGTAACAGCAACTTCGGCAGCATCACCAACAGCACCACTAGCATCGGAACCAATAGCAACAACATCACCAACAGCAGCACCAGCGGTCTCCTCGTCAGAATTACTACCACCAATCGCTACTAGCATCCCGTGGAGATGAGTTCCGTGGGTTTTAGGCGATGGACCACGAACGAACTACTTCACGGTTGCACGACAACGACATAATTATAGCACTGGCGCAGCACAACGTAGCTCGGCCCGGCCCGGCCCGGTCTGGTGTGGCCCGACGTAGCCTTTTTTCGGTCCTTGTAAAACGCGCGAACATAGTGATCTTTTTCTTCCTACCCTTTCTCTATCTATCTTTATTTTTTTCCACTTTCTGATTTTTCTTTTTTGTTTGTTTTTTTTTTTTTTCTTTTTCTTTTTATTTTCTTTCCCCCTTCCTTCGCCCGTCGTGTTCTTGATAATATTCTCATGAAAAAGTTGAAAGAAAGTGTCAGCTTGCTTCCATTATACAAGCAGGTATATTGTCAACGCGACCGACGATGACCGATAACGATACTCGAGGTAACCGATAGCGAAGTAACTCCATCAGAAATCGATCAGACTTTCTTTCATCTTCTTTAGAACAAACTAAAGACGAAAGCAGCGATGCCTAAGTTAACGCAGGTACATCCTGAAAAGAAAACAATTCGATGCAATTTTCTCTCCCTCTAAAAGGAAAGAAGAAAAGAAAAGACAAGAAAAGAAAAGAAATGAGCAGAAAAGGAAAGGAAAGGAAAAAGAAAAACTGAAGAGAAAGAAGAATGAGAGAAAGGAAAGTGAGCAGAGAAAAAAGGAAACATGGGTTAGGGCCGTGGAGACATACTTTTTCAAGTGTACGGTTATTATTATAAAAGAGAGAAAAAAAAAGGAAAAAAAACGCGAATAAGGAGAGAAAAATAATAAAAAGAAAATCAAGAAATGGAGGGAAAAGAAAAAAATAAGAAAAAAAACGAAAAAAGATAAGAAAAAGGAAGAGAGAGAGAGAGAGGAAAAAATGTTTCGTAAGAATAT
>NC_057688.1:8532323-8544823 GCF_014466175.1 Vespula pensylvanica
AGGAAGAGGAGGAGAAGGAGGAGGTGGTGGAAGGAGATAATTTCGCGATGTATTTAAAAGCATCGTAAGCCGGATTACGCTGCATACGACGATCGACCGACGTTAATGCCTACAAAATATTATTTAGACGGTAATAAGAATTTTAATTTATGCAACGAGGGATGCGAGAGACGTAGGAACACGTGTATATATATATGTGTATATATATATATATATATATATATATTCTTTTTATATCCCTTATCTCTTTCTTTCTCATGCGTGAAAAAAAGTGAGATAAAAAAGAGAAAAAGAGAGAATGAGAGAGAGAGAGAGAGAGAGAGAGAGAGAGATGGAAGAGAAGTTTGTTGATTTTTTGGTGTTACTCGTAACGAGTGAACGATAAACGATGTCACGCAGGACGTAAATGCTCCAAAAGTATTATTTAAGGGATAATAAAATGTTCCCTTCTATACTCGGATCGAACGCGATCGGTTGGTTTAACTCATTAAACGTACAGTTACTAGCTATACGTTTTCCTATAATTTATGCTTCTCCCAAAAAGATGAAATAAAAAGATACAGTCTATAGAGAAGCTTCGTAATCGTCAGTTCGACTACATTCGAATTAAGAAAAATGTAGAAAGTAAAAGAGGTAGAAAGAAAGAGAGAAAGAGAGAGGATGACGAGAGAATAGAAACATTTTTTAAATCGAAAAAAAAAATATTAAAAAATTTCAGTCCAAAATAGGAAAATTTTTATTTAAATTATTCTACAATTAAGATGTTGTTTCAAGCGAAGGCAATCGAGCGTTAAACGAATTGAAGAAGGAGAGAAAGAAAGAAAGAAAGAAATAAAGAGAGAAAGAGAGAGAAATAGAGAGTAAGAGAAAGAAAATATAATCCTTGTGTGGGACAATCCCCTTAAAGGGATCGCAGGGAACATTTCAGAAGCGTTTCAGGCACGTTCGGTGTAAGCCGTGATAATAGATTATGATAATAAACGGCATTGTGCCGACATAAAAGCACCTAATGCTTGATCTCACTCATATTCACGATTTTCCTCTGTTAAAGTTCTTCAAGTGTTAGTATCTCGAGCACTGTTAGCTCTGTTAATAAAAAAGGAAAAAAAATATATATAATGGACAAAATTAGAAAACAGGAAAGAAAGAAAGAAAGAAGTGTAAACTTACAGAAAAGAAAAAATTCAAACCGAGAATTAAAAACGTTTTCTCTTCATTCTTTTCAAAAAGAAAAGGAACAAACGCAAGATTATCGATTGTAACGATAACGATTTTATGATAACCTATCCGATTAGAAATATTTGCAAAAGGCAAACGAGAAATAACAACGGCGTATTCAACACCGTACAAAATTACGTGTGAATTTACATACTGTAGACAGTTACTGATAGAATGAGAGAAACGTCACTTATTACGCTTATTGTTAGGGATCTCCGTTTCTATACAACGGTTTCGCGCGTTACGGCAAATTAAGTTACATCGTATAGATCGTTAGAGTTCTGTTAACCGAGTGGGTACCCACATAGCTAGGTAGGTAGGTACACCTACTACCCAATGATTATAACCGTTACACTGGTCGTGAACTTTTCGTGGTAGTTCGGTATTGACCTCTCTACCTTCGGTCGCGGGAAGAGCACGGAATCCCGACAACTACACGTCGTTCGAACAGCATCCACGACAACTGATCTTTCGAATTCCTATCTTCTATTTTCTTTTACCCGATATCACCTCCTCTATCCCCTTGCATTCTTCCATCGTTTCGAACAATATTGTCATGATTCCAACACGATTTGAGACCGTGGGATTTAGCCTTGCGAGTAAGTATAATATATAATATATGTATGTATGTATAATATATATATATATATATATTTTTTTCTTTTGTCTTCTTTGAACTATTATTTAACAAAAATTTTAATAAATTATTATCGTCGTCATCATCATCATCATAATCATTATTATTATTATTTTATTTTTATTATTACTATTATCGTCATTATTTTACTATTATTATTAAAATAGCTTAGTTAGATATAAATTTTTTTTTTTTTGTAATTCGAATCAATAGGGGTTCTAATCAAGATACGCGTCTTCCTCGTCTCCCTTCTCTTTTCTTATTTTTTCTTCTTTACTTCTTCTTCTTCTTCTTCTTCTTCTTCTTCTTCTTCTTCTTCTTCTTCTTCTCGCACAAAGAGCTCGTTGAATTAATTCTCGATGGCGACAAGCTCGGTCGAAATAAATCGACGAATCAAACGTTCGACGATCGTTTATGATAATAAATGGCATTACGTAGGCACGCGGTTCGAAGAAAATGTATATAAAGAGGGGGAAGAGGGAGGAACAGAGAGATGAAGGGATGGAGGGGAGGGCACGTGTGCCTTGCACGCTTGTTACTCCCCTCATAGAAAAGAGAAGTCTATTTTGCATCCTCGAAGAAAGCGAAACGAGAAGAGAATTATGGATCTCTTCGCCCTTCGTGCATTCTTCTCTCTTCTTTTTTCTTTATTTCTTTTTTTTTTTTTGCTTTATTTTTTTATTTAGTTTATTTTATTATTGTTATTATTATTATTATTATTATTATTATTATTATTATTATTTCTTTCTCCTTGGAGCGAAGCCACGTTCCGTTCGAACCCTTCTCGTAGATTTTCTGAGTTTCATGCAAATTTTCGTCAGCGGAGACGGGCCACCCTTTTCTACATTTATGAATATCAGATCAGGCCACTCGAACCTACTCGAATTCTTCAAAGGATTTTTTTTTTTATTTATGATATACATCTATATACCTGTGCACACCTGTGCATATATATATATATATATATATATATATATATATATATATAAATTTTTGTCGAAACGTCCTCTATTGTTCACTCTAATATTCTCTATACATTAATTCTCATTCGAATTCGAAATCAAAGTAAGCAACTACACGCGCATAACTTCCCATAGTAATTACGTTTGGCGATCGGGCTAACAGAGAGCTTTTACGGATAGTTTACGTTGCCATTAGAAAATCTAATATCTGTAATTACGGGGATTTAATACGTGTACGTAATGACAGGGTAACGCGACGAGGAGAAGCTCGTTGTCGGAATAAAAGAAAGATAATACTTCGATGTCGTGGAAGTAGAAAAATACTAATCGCTAGCGGGACAACCGTTTTACGATCCTTCCGGAAACCACGCGAACTTAAATATAATTCGCGGGACTCGTTTCTTCGGCTTTCATGCAAATTTCTTTAGGAAAGATAAAGGGCTACCTAGCCCTCCCTTTCTGTCTTCTCCCTCCCTTTCCATTTCCACTTTCCTCCCATCGACTTTTTTCTCTTTATCTTCTTTATGAATACGAGATTAGGGGTGCTTTGAAAGTAAAATAAAGAAATAAAGAAAGAAAGATAGAAAGAAAAAAGAAAATTAAATACATCGATACGAAAATAAAAAAAGAATATATATATATATATATATATATATATATATATAAATGAAAAGTATAAGTATAAAACGAACGAAATTATAGTTCACAATTCGACAAGGGATTTTAACTAAATAACAAGCAATCTAAGTCAATATAAATTGTCCTTATTAGTGTAGCACGTCAATTAATGCGTAACATTCCCATCGAATATTCGCTGCCGATTAGAACGCTGCCGCCACGCCGTTAGCACCGAGTATGGGAAATATCTATAGATATTCTAGTAGGTATCTGCTCTGTTTCTCTTTCTCTATAGGAGAACGATCGGCCATATTGCTCGTTATATACGCAAACACGTAAGTACGTATAGATATACCATACACACACACACACACACATAAATACGTAAAAAGTACATACATACGACCGGTTAAATTTTTTTAAAGGGAGCTCCGATGCTTAGGAATTAAAATCGAATTCTTCCGAAGGCGGGGGCGGAACAACACGAGAACTCGAATTCCAACGTCGAAGGGTACAACTTTAATACCTTAGCACTTTCTTCGCGCTTTTAAAACCCTTATCCGATCTACCTTCTTCGCCCGTTTTTTTTTTACCTTTCCTTTCTTTATCTACTTCTCTCTCTTTCTCTCTCTCTCTCTCTCTCTTCGTCTTTTTCTTTTTCTTTTTTTCACAAAGGAGATCATGCACGTCCTGTCGATTAACAACCAACGTAACACAAGTAACCAAGTTATCTATACCTATCTACTTATTTTTCGTAAGAAATAAGAGCAGTCTCAATTTTAATTAAATCGCTGCGAATACTGAATGGACAGAAGTTAAAGAAGAGGAAGAATAATAAAAAAAAAGAGAAATGCAGGGATAGATAGACAGAGAGGAGACAGAGAAAGAGAGAGAGAGAGAGAGAGAACCGGCCCGAATCTGAACACTTCGCGGCGTGTCCATTAAATGACCGATCATTCCAAGATAGAGAAAGCCAGCACACAGCCGTTTTAATGGATTCCGATCCAACCGAGATAACTGGATTACGTCCATCGTGGATCCTCTTCTTCGAAATCACTATGTTCTCGGACTAATTTCCGTTTCGTACGTAAGAAACTACGAGGTCAACGAAGGATTAGATCGTCGAAAGAAAGAGATAATAATAATAATAATAATAATAATAATAATAATAATAATAATAATAAAAGAAAAAAAAATAAACAAAGGAGACAGAAAAAGAAAAAAGAAAAAGAAAAATATTTCTTTACGATCATCCCCCTCCCTTTCGACTTTCAACAGATAGATATGTATCTTCTTCTTTATATTTCCATACTTTTCCAAGTGTTAAAGATAAATAAGAATTTACCTAAGTCGATCCAATATCAATCCTTTTCTTTTCTATTTTAGATATATGATTCGACAAGTTATTGAGTACAGTTATTTACGAGTTATATAGATAATGACGTATGAGAACATTTTTCAAATTATTTCACATTGATTAATCTCGAATATTTCTTATCGTACCTTTTTGACGGATCATCTCTCGTCGTTCGTTCTTTTCTTTTTTCTTTTTTCCTTTCCTTTTCTTACTTTTTTTTTCTTTCTTTTTTTTTTTTTTTTTTTTTTTTTTTAATCAACGCACCATTCGATACATTGGAAAGTATTTATGGTGTTAAAAGAAAAGAAAAAAAAAAAAAAAAAAAAAAAAAAAAAAAAAAAAAGAAAAATTAGCGAAACAATCGATGATTTAGATCTCGTTTAAACGAGGATTAAGAGAGATATACATCCAGCGAATTTCACGAGAAGAGTTAGTTTCCTTGGTGATTTCAACGCTCGGCTCCCGTCGGATTCCAAGCAAGCAGCACACCCCAATACACACGCACACGCGTTCGCCCGCGCGCTCGTGCGCACGCGTACGCTTACGCACGTACTTGGAGAGTGAAGAAAATCTTTTTTCTTCGTAGGTAAGTGTTAAAAAATGATTGAAAAAAAAAAAAAAATAAATAAATAAATAAAAAAATAAAAAAATAAAGAAAAGAAACGAATCAATGATGTCCTCAATAGAAAATCGTGGATTCTCCTTCGATTATCACTTTCCTTTCGTTCTTTCTCTCTCTTTTGTTCTATTCACCTTGATGCAATTTTCTAATTGTCTTTAGATGCTATACGTTCGTGCCCACGCGTCATTACTCTCGCGTGCATACATACGGAGTTATGCAAAAGGCGATAATAAATTATTACTATTTTAATTGCCGGCGTGTCAAACCCTGTACGGTTCTTCCGCATATGTACGAGGAACTTACATACACATATCGCAACGCTTTACGATAACACGGTACGCGGCAACATGATTTTACGTACGCCTATCGGGGGACGATAATATATATCGGTCTTTTGAGTGAGCCGTTAAATTTACCGATTATGAACATTTTGGTATTTCGTGAGAGAAAGAGACAGAGAGAAAGAGAGAGAGAGAGAAAGCTGTATTTAAAAATCGTTACAAACATTATCGTTAACAAATTGACCGAACGGAAAGAGAGAGAGAGAGAGAGAGAGAGAGAGAGAGAGAGAGAAGAAGAAAAAAGAAAAAGAAAAACAACAGTCACGAGTGAGATAATAATAAAAGAAAAAAAAAAAAAGATAAATAAATAAATAAATAAACGCGTGTACTAAAAGATAAATCAATTTGTGTCTCTTTGACAGCGCAAAAAAAAAAAAAGAAAAAAAAAGCGACAGAAAAAAGAAAAGGAAAAAAAAAGTAGCGAGAACAAAAATGGATGTTGTTTTCATTGATAAAAACGATAAAAGGAACACCTCCCTTCCTCTTTCCCATTACGATTACGGTACGGTCGGCTATTCGAAACTCCCCTCCCTCCGCCCTCCTTTTTTTTCTTCCCCTTTCACGACTTTGTCGTCGAAGCAGCTCGCTAACGAGAACACACAGCGGGACACCATTTTAATTAATCGACTTTTACGAAATAATCGCAGACATCTCGCGAAATTCTAATTACGTGGAAGTAGGTATATAGGATCGAAGAGAACTCTCTCGGTAGAACGTGAAAGCGGAAAGTAAGGTATTTACACAAGAGTTTAAGTCGAGGCACGCTCGATGCGTATTCCACGTATAAAAAGGGGGGAATAATCATAGATACTACCGGTCGCGATTAATTAGTCCCAGAGGACATTTCCTGTCTCACTCTTTCCTTCACTCTTTCTCCATTTCTCCACCCGCTTTTCACTCCTTTCCGGCAAACAAATTGCGACAACGTTCGCCTTTAAGTTCGTGTCAGTTCCATGAGAAAAATTGTCCACGAGACGAAGACGGCTGGTACGTCGTGTGGGCGTGACCGTGTTAAAGTCTTTTCCTTTTTGTTTTCTTTTTCTCTTTTTTTTTTTTTTTCTTTTTTCTATTTCTTCTTATCTTTTCGTTCTCGATTTTTGTGTCCGTTTTCTTTTTCCCCTTTCTCGCTCCGTTACGTCGTTATATCTTACGAATATATTCTATTCCGACGTCTTCCGACCATTGTTCCATTTCTCGGAAGATAATCATTTATTTTGGAAATTTAAATGATAATTTCCCATCGAAAGATACTTCGATCGGATATTTAGCTATCTGTGGAAATTGTGGAAATGAGTTCTTCCATGTTGTATGTATTTAAGTATCCTACGCAATACGACGGCATCTCGATGTACAAAGATAGTAACTCGTCGTATCGAAAGATACTTTTGGAGTATTTGACTACTCGGTAAAAATGTGGAAACGATTTCTATCTTATATCTACAACAGTGAGTGTCTATATATATATATATATATATATATATATATATATGTATATGTATATATAGACAAATATAGTAACCGCATTTATCCGTTTTAGAATTGATCCTTTTTATGATTCTCATAGAAGACAAGAACGATGGTTACTTCATCCGACAAGGGAACACGGCGATGTATATCAATCACGATTAATTACTTGTGTAAAACGACGAGGAAAAAGAGACGGATAGATAGGTATATATTTAGAGAAAGAGAGAGAGAGAGAGAGAGAGAGAGAGAGAGAGGGTGTTAGAAGAAAAAAGGAGAAAGACGAACGGTCAGTCAAACTCTGCAAGAAATAACGCGGAGACGCGAGATATCGTTGACCTCGGTGGTCAATTTTCTTTCGAGAAAGCTCGTAGATACGCGAGTAACTAACTACGCCGGCTTTAATTAATCAACGTTAGTGGTATACATCGGACTCACGAGAAAACTTGGCATACGTGTTTCACCTAATCGCGATTAATTAACCTCGAAAGGTATCTAGCTCTTTAAAGCGTACCGTTTGAATTGTAGCAGCATAGGCGAAAGAGAAGGTTTGATAGGACAATGAAAAATCTACTGAGATAAGATGTCGATTAATGCCCACGCACACGTATACATGCGGACATACAAGCGTACGTAACGACACAAAAATCTTTACGTCGACGTATCGATACTCGTAATATTTCGTCATTTTAACGTGGTGATAAAACGGAAGCTAATTAATGACGATTATAGAAAGAAAAAACATATGAAAAATAAAGAAATAAATTGATTAATTAACGAATGAATGAATTAATTCGAACGTTTCGAGGATTTATATGAAAGGTCTTGTAGAAAATATTGAATGAAATGACGAAAATGCAAGTAAGACTTGCGTCGGTTGAGTTACGTATCCTTCGACGGTTTGCTAATAAATGAGTACCTGGCTCTAATCATCTTAGAAAGAGGAACTAATCGGGAATGAGGAGAGAGAGAGGGAGAGAGGGAGAGAGAGAGAGAGAGAGAGAGAGAGGGAAAGACGCTGTAAACTCGTCACTGACCTCTGACGGAAACCTCAACAACTCGAAAGCCTACTCGCAGTAATTGCATCGTCGAGGTATCGCCGACAAAAAGAAGAGTATAACGCGTGGTGCTTCTACCGGAAGTCGATGATAGTCCCGACGAAGCGAGAAACGTTTCGTTACGACGACGACGACGACGACGATGACGACGATGACGACGAACGACGAGAGGAAAAGAGACAGAAAAGAACGAAATGGATGCCGAGAGAAGAGATTCCTTCGAAAGAAACAGGGAGAGAAAAAAGAGATAGAAAGAGAGAGAGAGGGAGAGAGAGAGAGAGAGAGAAAGAGAGAGAGAGAGAGAGAGAGAAACACGTTTCGAATTTCCTGCGCTTCCCGGCGTTCTGTTGATAAACAAAAGGTTGATATCTAAATCGCAACGTGTGAGTGAGTGAGTAAGTGAGAGAGAGAGAGAGAGAGAGAGAGAAAGAGAGAGAGAGAGAGAAAGAAAGAGTTGAGTGCGCGCGCGAACCTTCTTCGGCTCGCTTCGAGTGGAGAACCATAATACCGGTTCCCTTATCTACGCTCGAAATCGAAATCTGGCGTGTCGCACGCGTTTCCACCGCGGGTTCTCTCTTGCGGCTTACACGCACCTTTTAACCAAAGTATAGACATTTCGTGGAACACTTAGTCGCGCGTTTGATAAAGACCACGGAATCGGCGAAAGAAAATAAAATCCTTCGGAGAAAATCATAGATTTTTCTTCGTTTCGTCCAACAACGTTTTATCTAGTTGACTATCGAGATGAGAATTAGATCTTTAAAATTTTTCTTTTCTTTCTTCCTTCCTTCCTTCCTTGGTTTCTTTTTTTTTTTTTCTTTTCTTTCTTTCTTACTGTCATTCTTAAACAAGACCGAGGAGGGCGAAAGGACGTGAGACAGCTGTTAAACGAACGAAAGTGAGCAAACATCTTTCGAACGAAATCAAAGAGGATCGAGTAATTCCTTTCGATCACCAAAACAGATAGATTCGGAGTAAGTAAGCGAATAGATCGTAAATCCGAAATTCGAATTTCCTGGCACGATCGGAATATGTATTAACGAGCTCGATTTTTCCACGGGATTTTGATTGCTTTTCCGTTTTCTTTTTTTTTTTTCTCTTTTTCTCCTTTCCTTTCTACTTGATCGATCACTCTCAAAAACCTACCACATCACTGAAGGACTATATAAACTATCCTATAAACGAACGATTAGATTTCACTGATCCTGATCATCGCACAGTATCACCAAATCCAAGGAGCAAATTTCAACGGGAGATCAAGATCGAAATCCAAAGTTTTCCAAAAATGAATTTTACACTTTTTAGCACAAAACAACTTCAACGTTATCTCACTATGATGAACACATACCTGGGTTCATATCCCGCGAGCTCGCAGTATCTCGTCTTTTTCTTTCTTTTCTCTTTTTAATTTTCTTTCTCACGCAGGAACTTTCTTCGTCGCGCACTTTTGATATTGGCCACGTGTATCACTGGTATACATACATATGTATATACACGTACATACGTATGTATGTATCTACATGTATCGTATTTTTTCCAAATTCCAGGAATATATATGATGACGAGGATGTTGATCTCAATGTTGATGTCGACGATAGGATAATGCACGTGATATCCACGTTCCTTATTTTTCGTCCGAGAAAAATTGCCAAACACAGTAGTGGAAGTGAACATTCGTGATGGAAACAATACAATGAAACTGTGCACTTAAACCGTGCAGTTAAACCATTTAGTTAAAGCAGGTATTTCCCTTATAAATCAACGAAGGACTGAAAATTTCTAAATGCTTGAAAGGAAGGTCCTCGAATGCCGACACGGTCATTTTTTTCTCTCACTTTCTTCCGTTGGCAATCCTGTTCATTAATAAAAACAATGAACGCACTTAAAGTCACACACTACTATCGAAAGTAGCTTTTATAGGAACACTGATAAAACACCTCCAGCAAGCACGCTTTTTTTCTTTCTCTCTTGGTTGGCGCAAAGGTATGTGGGGATTTCTTCCTTGAAGAGGACACTGACGATAGATACGTTGACGATAACGACGAGAAGATGACGAGGACGAGGACGAGGACGACGACGACGACGACGACGACGACGACGACGACAACGACGACGACGACGACGACGACGAGGACGATTAACGGATTACGAGTATGTGATAATAAAATAATGTGTGTTTATACGTGTGTGTGGGTGCGTGTGTGTGTGTGTGTGTGAGAGAGAGAGAGGAAGAGAGAGAGAGAAAAAAAGTGAGAGAGAGAGAGAGAGAGAGAGAGAGTACGTGTATACTTGTGTATTTGTGTGCTAGTATTATAGTATGTATATTATCCGGCACGTCCACGTTATTAATAAAACACCCCCGACGTATTAACGTAACGAACACGTTAAAACAACGAGAACAACGGCGACGTACTAATAATCGACGACACGGCGACGGGGGTGGCGAGAGAGTGCGTTCCTTGTTCGTGGCGTGAAAACGGGCGGCGAGGGCTCTCGCCGCGCTCTCGTGTCCGCGGGTCTTCTCTCTCTCTACGCACGGAATAATATTTTAATGAAGGAAAGGCCGGACAGCGAAGTGCCCACGTCGGGTCGCGCTGCCGAACTGTTCGCTTCCCCGCCCCTCCGGACCGGCGGCTTCCACCCCTCCCCTCGTAACGCGGGGCACCGAGTGCGCTCGGTCTTCCAAGTTTCCCCCACCCGATGGGGTTTACAACATTCCCCCACTACCGATAATCTAGCCCCACTTAACCGGCTCGAACGAGAGCGGCGCGTTTGTCGTACCCCCACCCTTTCTCACGAATGGCTCGAGTCAGTGGCGGGGGAACTACTGGCGTGGCTTAGTCCCTCGATGGGCGTGGCTTCGTACCGCGCTTAAGATTCACTGTGGTGGGGGTATCTAGCTTTCTCTCTCGCTCTCCCACAAAGTTTCCTACTCTGCCAAGAGAAGAGTTTCCCCACCTCGTTGAACTCGAGCGAGAGAGCGTGCGAGAGTGCGCGCGCGCGCGCGACCGCTTCGTCGTCGTCGTCGTCGTCGTCGTCGTCGTCGTCGTCGTCGTTCTCGTTCGTTCGCTCGTTCGTTCCTTCGTTCGTTCGTCCTTACGTACGTACGTATGGACGTACGTACGTTCGTTCGTACGTTCGTCGTTCGTCGCTCGTTCGTTCGTTCGTTCGTTCGTTCGTTCGTTCATTCGTTCGTTCGTTCGTTCGTTCGTTCGTTCGTTCTCTCTTGGAACGAGAGAACGGGACGACGACGACGGCGCGCAGAATCTAAGCGAGGACCAAGAAGACGAACGACGGGTGTCACGGCGGTCAAGTAGCAATGTTGGTGCTCCGTCGTCCTCATCCTCGTGCTGTCGCTGCTGCTGCTGCTTTTGCTGATCTTCCTTGCTGGTGATAGTGGTGGGGTGGGGTGTTGCTAGGGGTAGGGGTAAGGGAAGAGTACTCCTCCGCGACTTCCCGGATATCTTTCCGGTAAACTTTCCTTCTCTCTTTCCACCAACCCCCTTCTCCCACTCTGTATATATATATATCTCTCTCTATCTCCCTTTTCGCGAGCAACCCTTCTTTTTCTTTCTCCTCCTCCACCTCCTCCTTCTCATCTCATCGTTTACTCCTCCGGACGTATCGTATCGTTCGCGACTCGACTCGATCGAAGATCCAGGATTTCCGAAGGTAGGAGAGACGAGGAAGAAGACGCCTCTGCTTATATCCGTCGGCGGAATTTCGTACTCTCTCTCTCTCTCTCTCTCTCTCTCTCTTTCTCTCTTTCACTCCGTCTCTTTCTTTCTCTCTCTTTCTCACTCTTTCTTTATTTTTCTCTTTTTCAAGGTGCGGGGAAGTTATTTTGTGATCGTTATCTAGATACCTACAAGATGAGAAGATTATTAATGCCTCCTTCAAACGAGACATTCGTGGAATGAATTTTAACAACGTGAATCCTCGTGGAAATAAGGACTACAGAACTCCATAAACTCCAGTTGATTTATACGAAATGAGGAAGTAGCCTTCGACGTTGCGTGAGAAGGAAAGAGAGAAAAGAGAGAGAGAATAGTGCTTCGATAAATTAAAAAGATTGCGACAAAGTAGATACCTACTGGTGGTCCTTTCGTTGCATGTCGTTCTCTCTCTCTCTCTCTCTTTCTCTCTTTCTCTTTTCTTTCTCACTCTATCTCGCCCTTTCTCTCTTTCTTTCTTGGAGACAATGACAACAGCCATTGTGTTGT
>NC_057688.1:8549823-8566513 GCF_014466175.1 Vespula pensylvanica
ATCTATTCCCTTTCTTTTTTTTTCTTTTTCCTTATTTTTTTTTTTTGTTTTCCTTCCACGTGTTCGTGAAACGTCAGGGAAGAATTTTTATTCCATAATGGGAAACGATCTATGAAATGATCTGTGAAAAGTATTATGACATAAAGTATGCCATCGTTTTAGTCGTGTGAGAGTTTAAAAAAGGGATCCTCCGTCGAAAGGATCAAATACATCGAAGGAATTTTTCAACGACGCTATACGAAAACTTTTCAATAGGTACCTGTTGAAGATCAAGCGATACCTACCCCGAACACACTGATCGCACCAAAGAATTCTAAAGTAGGTGTGTGTATATATATATATATATATATATATATATATATATATATATATATATAAGTTGGCACGATTTCCTTGTCCTAACAATTTTTTTTGCTAGATTCTGGTCAAACTGGCAAGTCTCGTAGAACCTGTCTCGAGCACTTTATAGTGTATCGTCCTAGTGACATCAAGCACTGGCCATCTTTACGGAAAGCACGTAAAGCGAAAAAGAAAAGGGGGCCATATAGATAAAGAGAACGAGAGAAAGAGAGTAAGGGAGAGAGAAAAGGGGCCCTCCTGGTCATCGAACGTGTCCCACCTGCTTGCACAAATAGACCTTGGTACCCCGAAAAACTCGAGTGAAACTGCCAGAACAATGTACCACCCGCTATCAAATGACCATTGTCCAGACCATTGACCAATGACGTTTCATGCCCCTCTTGTGTCACGTGGCAATGAACGCATTATATACGGTTATTATTCGTAGGCGTGTAATCCTAATTCTTTTCCATGAAGACGCCACCTAGGACCTCATGACCCTAAAAACGAAACATCCAGATACCTGTTGTATTAGAAAAGCAGTAACAACAGTTCCCTTCTATATTATCTTTTGACTTAACTCTAAACTCATTTTCTCTATTATATTATCTTCTATTTCATCTCGGTTGACTGATTTAAATCCTTTCATTATCACCTACGTCACGTATTAATGTCGAACCAATGACTAACTTACGGTCCTTCTCGTGACCTTGAGCAAACCATGCGCATTACTCAACTCCATATCGGAGATAATTAACCATAAATTAACGGATTTTCTTTTTCCTCTTTTGCTTGTTCTTTTCTTGACTTTCCTTTTTCCTTTTTCCTTTTCTTCTTTTCTCCTTCTTTTTCCTAAGTCAACCTGACAACCATAGAGAAACAAAAAGTATTACGATAATGTTTAAACGCTGTTAGGATCCGATAAAGTTTAGAAATCGTACATACTCTTTGGTAGGTAGCTAACTACGTACGTATGTACATACACACATACATACTTACATACATACATAGATATACGGACGACTGTTGAGTTGTTTCACTTGTCGTGACAAAGTGACTTATGGCAATGACGATTCAAACAAGATATATATTAAGAATAAACGAAGGATAGGATAGATAGGTACCTACTTACTTCTTTCGATCGAACTTCGTCCAATGATCGCTATAATGATTAATGTCAGTTATACCTGGGTATATCTAGTAAAATTTTTCGATCTACGAAGGAACTATACCTAGTGCCGTTCATTTCGAAGCCATTCTCGGAGCACCAAGCGTAATATAATGAACGCTTCTCGTCGATTCAACGAAAGGTGACGCTTATTATCTCGGAACGTTGCGTAAATATAATGTTATTCGCGAACGCGTATCCTATTTGCATATAATGTCGTAGTCGTAGTCATCGTCGTCCTCGTCGTCGTCGTCGTCGTCGTCGTCGTCGTCGTCGTCGTCGTCGTGGTTCGTGTCGAGCGTGTAATTAAAGAACCGGTCCTACTCGGTAAAGACAATCGAGGCGAAGACTAATAAATTCTAATTAAAAGAATCCTTTCGTGGAAGGAACGTACCTATTTATCGAGGTGTGGAGACGTTTAACGAGCATCGAACGAAGATTCTAACCTAATCGTTAAATATATCTATTTATCTATTTTTTCATTATTTCTTTCCATCCTTTCCTTTTTCTTTCTTAATTCTTTCCTCTCCTATCTTACAGATAACATCTTACGCGTATCACAACAAAATTATCAAATATTTTTATAAAAATATTTCAAACGTGAATAATTATCAAATATTTCCGTGTGGTTATATTATATGATTATATTTATATGGTAATATTGTATACTCTATAGCAATGAAAATATTTTTGCGAGCTTATAAAATATACTTATAATAGGTAGAACGTATCGAAGAATTACAAAAGACATCGTCTTTAACATCTCGGATGTTAAAGATCTTCGAATTTTTATGATTTTCTTTGGACATCGATCTAGAATTGATCTGTTTCTTTCGTTAAGAAGAAACACGTACGAAGAAGACGAGGAAGACGGCGAAGAGGATAGCCACGACGACGACGACGACGACGACGACGACGACGACGAGAAAATAGCAAGTCGAGACGCACATAAAAGCTGTAGATAAACGTAAGAGAGGGCATTGATCGACCGTCGTTCCTCCATTCACGAAGTTGGCGGTTATGGCTATACTTATGTACTTAGGTGCACGTACAGCACGTGTATGCTTTTGCGAACACACAAATAGATGTATGTGAAAGTGGATGGTATAGAAAGAAAGAGAGAGAGAGAGAGAGAGAGAGAGAGAGAGAGAGAGAGAGAGAGAGAGAGAGATAGATAGATAGATAGAGAAAGAGTATTTCGGTTCGTCGTCGTATATATGTATGTATGTATGTATGTATGTGTATATATGTGTATGTGATTTGGTACAACCATGCGTGTTCACAGTACATGTGTAATACATACGTCGAGGTTGGTGGTATCGTTCGGGGGCCGAGGAGTATGGCCCTGACCTTCCACAAAGTCGCGTCCTTAACTCGCGATAAAATGTAAAGGGGAGGGACAAATGACGTCACTGGTCTCAGATTCTCACATGGACCATAACTATTTAATTCATTCTTATATATATGTATTTATTTGGGATACGTTTCTTTACTATCATCACGATTCCTTATATTATAATCTAATGTCTGTAATTATTAATACGTATATATATATATATATATATATATATATATATATATATATATAAATAATTCTTGTCATTAAATACTTGTCTTTAGATATACCTAACATACATATCTACTAACAGGGATTATAGTAAACTAAAATTATGATCCTTATAAATAATCTTGATCCTTATTTTTGACTTCCATAAATTACTTCATTATTATCATCATCATCATTATAATAATAATAATAATAATAATAATTATTATTATTATAATTATAATTATTATTATTATTATTTTTTAGAGATCACTGGGGAAACTTTTCGAAATGCTTAATAGGATTATGAAAATGGCAAGTGAAATGTTAAAGGATCGACCGTAACGATGGAAAAGGGTAATTTTCTTTCTCTCTCTCTCTCTCTCTCTCTCTCTCTCTCTCTCTCTCTCTCTCTTTCTCAAAAGGAATGGCGTTTCGTGATGTTGTAGTAGGCTGTAGTATAACATACACATAACTACGAAACGGGGCAACCGATAATCGCTCGCGTGCCAGGAAAGGCGCGAAGGACGTAACGGAGATACACGCTCGATAGCGAGTACTACAGGCCGATCCGTTCGATAAGGTAATTACTAAATGCTAATATAGAGAACGTGCGAGAACGGCACGTATTTGTTCTTTAGGGCCATAAACTCCAGTTAGACGATTCCCCCATCGATTCCTTCACATATTCGTCCTTAACGCAATTAGGTTAACTCGACGCTCGCTATCGACCACGTAACGTTTGATTTCCTTGATCGAGACTTACATACATATATATGTACGTATTTACATACATATATAGATACTTACTACGTGTTTCTACATACATATATATATACATATATTCTTTTGTCCAACGTTGTTCTATCATAGAGAGATACAATAATCCTACGTACTCGCATATAATTTTCTTCGTACAACGAGAACCATGAAATATTATGATTGGATTATATATACATATATATAATCGTATGTATATGTATATATGTATATATATATATATATATATATATATATGTACGTTGAAATGCGATAACTTGAGAGGAGACTTTTCCGTATGAATTCCATTCTTAACGTCGGCTCTAACTTAACCATTTTCTATCTTCAAACTCGTTTTCAATTCTACTGTTATAGATTTAAAAGCATTATAATTAACTAAGTTACAACATCGGAGTAAAAGAGTTACGACGATCATTGATATACCACTTAGGTTTGAATTTCTTTTTTTTTTTTTTTTTTAATGGAGTACAAGAGTAAAGAGTATTACAAAAGCGTATAATTAAGTAAAGGAGGATAAACAAAAAAAAATAGGATAAAATATCGGATAAGGATTTTTTCTTTCTTTTTTTTTTTTTTTTTTTTTAATCAAATTAAAAAGAAAACAATATCATAGATGAAAGATTATCGATAGATCGGCAGCATATTACGCGCGCAAATATATCGGTTAAAATGTTTGAATCTTGGAAAAGAGAAAAAAGGAAGAAAAAAAAAGAAAGAAGAAGAAGAAGAAAAGAAAAAATCCAATCGGTTAACTTAAATGTGAGTGATCGTGTCTCTAACGGAAGCTGAACTTTATTTGCGTAGGTGTAAGCGCCGCATTTGAGGGAGGACTTACGATCGACAGTATAGCGAAACACGTCCCTCTTATCGTAGGCGATATCTCGTGCAATGCCGATGTTACATGTTAGGTATCGAGTGTCATTAAATGTGATTATATTACCCCGAGCGTTCACATGTTCTCTAAGTTACCTAGGAATATACCTAACGTATTTCCTACGTCGAAGTACGAACCTCGAGGAACTGGAAAAATGCATCATCAGTTGAAAAAGAGAAGAATAAAAAGATATAGATACATCGAAGGGGAAAGTTTTGCGAATAAAATAAAAAGAGAGAGAGAGAGAGAGAGAGAGAGAGAAATAAAAGTAAAGAATTTTTAATTCATTAAACTATATTAAACTATGTTGGATAAAGGACTAAGACATTATTTGACTAATCTCTACATTTCGTAAACCCCTTACGATCGTTCTTTCTTCTTTCTTGTTTTTCGACGTTGCTCTGCGAATAATCGAAAACTTATTTATATCCCTCCAAAAACGTAAATCATATATATTATAATTATATATACATATATATATATTTCTATGTATGTAGTACGTATACAGTAAATCTTTACCTTTCCTTCTTCTTTCGAATTAGATAAGTATATTCGACTGATAAGTAAAAGATAATATCTCTGGCGAGGATTTCAAGAACTTTCTTCTACTCGTCGTTTAAATTATTCGGAAGCTTCGAAAAGCTGACGAGTCACGTTTGAAAAGAAAGAAAAAGAAAAAGAGAAGAAAGAGAAAAGGAGGAACGAGAAATAAAACGGAAAACGAGAAACAAAAAAGATAAGATAAAAAGATCATCAAATTCAAAAGTACTGGCGCCTCGTTTCCTGCCGCCCTTTTTTTTCGTCCTCCGGGATATACGGCCGGCCCTATTTACGCTTCTTTCTACAACACCTTCGCCCTTTCCCTCGAGGCTAGAAACTTTTTAACAAGCTGGTGGCCATGTCGGTGCCCTGTAATTTTTTAATTACGAAAGCATCTCTCTCTCTCTCTCTCTCTCTCTCTCTCTATCTATCTATCCCTTATTTTTCTTCCCTTTTTACTCTCTCTCTCTCTCTCTTTACACCCTAGCAGTCACTCAGTTCCAGTGACTTGCAACCAACAGCAGCGGTGGCGGCTGTTGGTTGCAACGTGCTTCTGCCTTGTTCCTTCGCTCCCTAATTTTTAATAACACCTACCGTTGAGAACAGACCCGAAGTAGGTATTTGTAGGCGTTACTGGGACGTTCTTTCTACTCGTCGACAAGATACAGGAAAGTTTCTCAAAGGGTAACACCGTATTACGCTTGGACCAAGCACAAGCTTCGTACGATAGAACGAGAGAGAAGCGATTTCTTTTCTCTTCTCTTTAAAAAAAAAAATTAAAAAAATTAAAAAAAAAAAAAAGGAAAGGAAAGGAAAGGAAAACATAAACGAGAAAAGAATTCTTCCGAGCAATTTTCTTGCGATAATTTAAGAAAAAAAAAAAAAAAAAAGAGAGAGAGACACAACAAATTCTTCCCTTTCTCGATTCTCTTACTGATTGAAATTAAGGATACGAAACGAAAAGGGAAACGAAGAAAAAGGAAAGAAATATATCACATGGAATTAATTCGATGTAACTTGTTAAACAATCAAATAAATTGAATTATCTATATTCCGTTCGGTCTATTCTTTTCGATGTTCTGTTTAATATGAAAGTCGATGTTTAATATCATGAAATTGATCTTCGAGCTGATTATCCTCTCTATTGACGAGGTAGCGAAGAGATGGACAGAAAGGATAAAGAAAAGGAAAATGTAAGAAAGAAAGAACGTAAAGTAAGTCGACACGAGGATGTTGAGGAAGATGAAGAAGTTTCAGGTTCGAGACGTTCGAGATACGTGAGTATATCTAAGTAACTACATATATACGTACGTTGAATCAAAGTTTCGCGGGTGCAGGGAAGAAGAAGCGGGAAAACGACAGCAGGCCCGGCAATCGAGAGAAGCTTTATTATGCGCGCGTCCTAGTCCCGGAGCTTATGAATAAATATCGCGATTTCTGTCTGAAGAGTTAGTGAGATAGATAGAAAGAGAGAGAGAGAGAGAGAGAGAGAGAGAGAGAGAGAGAGAGAGAGATATGTATATATATATATATATAGAGAGAGAGAGAGAGAGAGAGATCGAAAACCGAACCTGGCATCGACAGCGCAACGCAACACACAACGGATCGATAAAAATTCGTCCCGTACACAGGCAGAGCCGCCATAAATATTCCAATAAAGGTCGGCTGTGCGTCGTCGAGCCTCCTTCAGATCGTTTCGTCTTCGTTTTCTCTGTATAGTCTTATAGCGGACTATATCTCTGAGATACTCGAGAGAGCTCGATTTTATTTATTTATTTATTTATTTATTTATTTATTTATTTATTTATTTTCTTTCTTTCTTTTATTAGAACCTTTTATGTTACCTATAAATTTTATACCTAGCGGCGATAATCTCTGCTGTATTATTTTTTTCTTTAAGATACTAACGTTGATAAGTTAAACACATGTATGTGTATACACATACAGATAGAATTATATATATATATATATATATATATATATATATATATATATATAGATGTATATATATATTTGTCCCTTTCGAAATTGCAAAATATCAATTTTCTCGAAAAGAAATAATCATTCTACTATTATCACGATGAAAATCAATTAAATAGAACGATTCGATAATTCTATCTGTTCTTTCTTTTTTTTTTTTTTCTTGAATAGAACTTCCTCAGAGATATATCGATCTAAAAAAAAAAAAACAATAAAAAAAAAAAACAAAAAAGGAACTGATTAATTTTCGAGAGGGGTAGAAAGGGTAGAAAGGAATTGACAAAAGACAAAGAAAAAAAAAAGAAAAGAAAGAAAAAGAAAACGAAGAAGGGAAAAAATAAAACAAGAAAAAAGAATCTCTCGAGTTCGTGGAACATTGCCGTGTATGCAAATAGAAATGTTTAAAACGTGAATATTTAAAGGCACCGGTAATAAAGCGTCCCATTATTTCGAGGAACAAAGACTACGTTGGCACGATTGACTCGCGAGTATTATTAATGTTACTATTTACCATTGCCGTGGTAGTGCCGCTGGACGACGCAATGTCATCACGCCAGACAGTACGTGGCACTAATTACCGTCACGGCAGCCTATTGTTCCACTTAAGCCTGATTGTTATCGTTACGCAAATTACAGCCAATATATAGTTCGCCGCAGTAATGATTTCGCACCGATACTGCCCGGTCAATTCTCTTCGCGCAGATAGAAAGAGAGAGAGAGAGAGAGAGAGAGAGGGAAAGATCACGAGCGATACAAGAACATTCTAACTCGAGCGACAACGATTTTTCTTTACGCTAACGACACATTCCATCTCGTTAATCAACGTCCCAGATTTATCTCCGTTACAACGAGGAACGACGATTAATAATTTTCTTCGCCAAGTCCCACAGGGTGGTTGGATTGGACAGAGGGGGACTAACTCTCTCGGGAAAATGAACTATTCCTCTATGTTTACCGATTGGGAATAATAATTCTTTGGAAAAATTTCAATAATAATTCTACTCTCGTTTAATCGAATAATCGTGACAATGTTAATTCATGCGTGGAACGTAAATAAAGGATATTGAAAATTGTCGATTGGAAAATATCACTGTCTCTCTCTCTCTCTCTCTCTCTCTCTCTCTCTCTCTCTCTCTCTCTCTCTCTCTCTCTCTCTTTCTCTTAGAACACGTTCGAATTAACCACGTAATAGGCGTAACAATTAACGGAATTTATGACCAGACCGATTATTATGCCGTCTACGAGGAAAAGAGAGCACGTGTGCGATCGATGAATTTTTCAGAGCAAACTACTACTCTCTCTCTCTTTCTTCCTATATGACCCGCTTTCGGCTAGACGAAGGTTAACCGCGAACGTTCCTATGCACGAATCCATATTACGCTCATAAAGTCAACGAAGTGTGGGTTAATCGTATCCGATACGATACCGGGTAACTATTTTGCGATCGATCCTATGTCGCGAACGTATTATAACATCGAGTTTTCCTACCATTTAGCTTCTTTTTTTTTTCGATCTCAAAAGAAGGAACGATAAACTACAAGACAAACGATGTATCCATAAGACACGTTGTATCTTAATTATCTATGAGCTCGTATAAATCAATTTCTAGAATCGATGAATACGAATAGTAAAATTAAAAAGAATACAAAAAAAAAAAAGAAAGAAAGAAAGGGAGGAAGAGAAAGAGGGAGGTAGAGAAAGAGATAAATAGATTTTTAGTTACGTAGAGAACGTCAAAGAGAAAGTAAGAAATGAAATGAAATTACAATTATGAGCAAGAAAGAGTACAATCTTCTAACAAATTGAAGTAGAATCTAAAGAGGGAGAGTAAGAGAGTAAAAGAGAGAGAGAGAGAGAGAGAGAGAGAAAGAGAGAGAGGACGAGTTGTATAACGAAGGGAAGAAAAAGGAAAGAATAAAGCAAAAGGCGTACACTGATTTTATAATACTGAACGCGACGTGCTCGCGATCTTAAATCAACGTCCTTTCCTTGGCCGGAGATAAATCTTAAAGCTGTGCACTCCTCCTCCTCCTCCTCCTCCTCCTCCTCCTCCTATTCCCTCCTATCTTTCTTTCTCTCTCTCTCTCTCTCTCTCTCTCTCTCTCTCTCTACCTATCTATCTATCTATCTATTTATCTCTCTCGTATGCTCGTAATAGTACAGAGTTAAAAGAGAGAAATATAAATACGATCGCGCATAGAAACCAAACCGTTTCGTCGTTCGCGTGTTTGCCGCCACGCTAACGCGAGGGAAAGAGTGCCAGCCTCTCCGAGTCTTTCCCTCTCTTTCTCTCTTTTTCTTTCTCTCTCTCTCTCTTTCTCTCTCTCTCTCTCTCTCTCTCTCTTTCCCATTGCCCTAGCAAAACTACCACCACCAGCAAGAAGGATCGTGAGCCATGGCTATAATCTAGCCACGGTTATCGCTCGTTCGAAGCCATCGCGATGCTTTCGCGAACGTACGAAGATTAATATACGATAATGAGCGCGAGCCATTGTGTCCGGGGCTTTGGCTTTAATTCACATTGAACAATCGATAATACCCTGTGCTCGTTTCGTTCTTCTTTCTTTCTTTCTTTCTTTCTTTCTTTCTTTTTTCTATCTATTCCATCCCCCTCGCTTGAGGTTTCTATTCTTCTTTTTTCTTTCTTTCTTTCTTTCATTTTTTTTTCTTCTCCTTCATAATGTTAATTTCAAATAACGAATATCGATTTAATTGTTACACGTATATTACGTACGTATGTAACAGATGGCTTCTTTTTTGGATTTAAAAAAAAAGAAATTTTGTTTAAGGAGATATGTTTTTTTTTTTTTTTAATAGATCCGGTATGCTATTAATATATTGATATCGTAGCTCGTTTTTCTATTTAAATGATATTTAATTAATATGTATAGATGTTTATATCGTAAATGTTTCTCGCGTAATTGCATATGAATTGTATTTATATTATCGTTATTGATAGCCCATATAATTTTTTAATCGATTAAACGTTACGTGAGAACGTAGAAATTATTTTCCTAAGTATTAAGGTACCTTTATATTATTAGCTCCGAATAAAAGGAGAAAGAGGAAGCGCACGCAACGAGCGTCGCGACGCGAATGAACGCGGGTGGATCTTGCGGCGTCTCTTATTAGCCGTTAAGGCGTCCCGACGCTGTGCTTGCAGAAAAATCCGCGAGATGGAGACGGTTGCAAAGCTACGAAGCGTCGAAAGGAAAAGCTTAGGGTGGGGGAAGGGAGGATTTGCAAGTAGAAGATTTTTGCGGGGGTGTTGATGAAGATAAGAGCGAAAGGCGTCGAGTCGAAGGCGTCGAAACTCTTCGAGTACTTATGAATATATATATATATATATATATATATATATATATAAATCTATGTACATTAGTCGATATTATTCATAATATAATAATAATAGCAATAATAATAAATTATTAAAGAAATTGTCAAATAAAAATTATTTCGACGAAGTATCTCGAGTGAATTTCAACGAAGGTTTATAATTTCTTTTTCTTTATCCTTTTTTTTCTTTTCTTGTCTAACGTGAAAGAAAAGAAGAAATAATAAAAGAAAAGAAAAGAAATGCGATTTATATTGTCGATTATTTTTTGTCGTCATTAATTCGTCACAAAAAGTCAGGAATTTTTGAAGACCGTTCGATTATTTTCACGTTCCTCCCATCCTCTTACGGTTCATCTCAATTCGTCGATTCACCTCTTAGAAAGTTGAGAATTCTCCTATTACGATTGTACCTTGCCAGCTCGTCGACTTTGATTACGGCAAAGCGATTCGAAATTTCGCAAAAGAGATCCACGCTGTGATTTACTCGATCGATCGATCGAAAGAAGAAAAGATAGAAAGAGAGAAAGAGAGAGACAGATACAAAGAGAGATAGGAACACGGATATATTCGTTTCATCAAATTGACGATCCTAGAAACGAAGAGACACGAGTGGGCGATGGTCCCTCTCTCTCTCTCTCTCTCTCTCTCTCTCTCTCTCTCTCTCACCCTCTTTCTATCTCTCTCTATTTCTTTAGTTAGGGGTAGGAGTAGGTACACGCAAACAATCACACACATACGTGTATATACACATATACACGTAACTCGACATAGGCAGATGCGAGTAACGTATCGAAGGGCGCCACTAACGGGCGCCTTCGTGCGTCTCAAATGCATCTCTCTCTCCTATCTGCATCCGACCCCTCCGCCCTCCTTCTTTTCCGTTGCCTCCGTTCGCCGTTGTCATGGAAATACAAAAAGAAATCGAACGATAGACAGATAACCGGAGACGCGAAACGAGAAAGAGAGAAGAGAGAAAAGAAAGAAAAAAAGAGAAACAGAGAGAGTGAGAGAGAGAGAGAGAGAGTGAGAGAGAGGGAGAGAGAGAAGAAGGGTGGAAGAGTGAGCTCCTCTCTAGGAGAAAGGAAACGCGTAGGAAAGAAACAGAATGAAAAAGAGAGAGAGAGAGAGAGAGAGAGAGAGAGAGAGATCGAAGAAGAAGGTTGTCACCTCCTACATCCCTTACACCTTTAGTACGGCTTTCCACACTCTTTTCTCCATACGACTCCCACCCACTTGCATCTCTTTCTCTCCCCGCCCTGGCCCCGACCCCCGCGCCCGCCCCCGTCCTTTTCCCCTCTCTCCTATCCTTCAACCCCCCTCTGCTTCTCTTCAAGCAAGAGACCGTTCCTAGGTCTTTCCACCCTCTCTACTACTCGCAGTCCACCCCTTCGAGCCTCGAAGAAAGGGAAGGACGATGGTGGAGAAAAAGGTGCTCGAAGGTGGAGCGCTGTAATGTACGGAAGGAGAAGAGACGAAAGAGAAGGGGCAAGGAGAGAGAGAGAGAGAGAGAGAGAGAGAGAGAGAGGGAGAGGGAGAGAGGGTGGTGGAGGTGGAGGAGAAGAAGGTGCCAGCTCCGAGCATAGCTAACTAGCTGAATCTGAATCAATACTTACTTCCGCCCTCTCTTTCTCCCTCCCTCCGACAGACACCGTTCTCTCTTTCTTTCTCTCTTTCTTTCTATCTATCTATCTATCTATCTATCTATCTATCTATCTATCTATCTATCTATCTATCTTTTTCTTTCTCTCTCTTTCTCGCTAAGTCTACCATCCTCCCTCCATCTCGTTTCTTTCTTTTACCTGTCTATTCATCCGCCTCTGTCTATCTTTTCGCCCTTCTCTTTCTGCGGGGTCCCTTTTTACGAAAAAGGACTTTAAGGGTCTCTTTTCCTAGCCCTGTTCCATATCTCTCTTCCCGTCTTCCTCCTCTCCCCCCCCCCCACTACTTTTTTCTTGACGAACACATCCCTTCTCTATCTTTCCGTATTTCTACCCTCTCTCCTTCACGCTCGTCTCACTCCTCTCGTTTCGCTTTCCTCGTTCACATTTTTCTTCCTCTCTCTCTCTCTCTCTCTTTCTTTGTGTGTGTGTGCGTGTGTGTATCTCTCTGTCTCTTTTCATCTCCCTCTCTCTTTCGCGGCAACGTTTTCGATAGTCGCGACGTTTGATCAGCCGAATTCACGCTTCCACGACCGCTCTCCTCCTCGTAGATTTCGTTTGCGAGACTCTCCCGAGTGCGTTTCTTCAAATTCGTCGAGCGGAAGATCGGATTTCTCCTTCTATTTCTCTCTCTCTCTCTCTCTTTCTCTCTCTCTCTCTCTCTTTCTTTCTCTCGTTTTTTCTCTGTCTTTCTTGCTCGCTACACGTCTCTCCCTTTTTCTATACACGAACTGAAACAGGGAGGAGGCTGATTCGTCTCGAATAATCGCTACAGATTATTTCGTGCGGAATGGAACATAAATTTATATATATACATATACATATATATATATATATATATATATATATATATATAATATACATTGTCAAATGTGTCATCTATATCTTATATATCGTTGTACGCGTTCATTTTTAATTAAACAAAAATAAAAAATAAAATAATTAATGTATCCTACCAATCACGATATTAGATCGTAGAATAAAAAGAAATATTTCGATGGGAGATGAAAATTTGATCGGCCTTTGACAAATCGTAGGTCCTTCTATAGGTTTTTCACGAGGGCGAAGATTTTACTTTGAACGAATATCTTCGTCAGAACGGTCTCGTGAAACGTAGGGAGTGCTGTAGGCTTGCAACCCTCGAAGCAAGAAGCCCTCGCAAGTCGATCACTTCGAGTCGCAGAGGAGCAATCTCGAATTTTAAAGTGGCCGGATCGAAAGAACGTATCAACGTTCGACGAATAAACGGAACGAGTGAGGCGAACGATTTTGTCGATTCTTTTTTTTCTTTTTTTTCTTTTTTCTTTTTTACTTCCCTTTTCTTTTTCTTTTTACTAGTAAAAAGTCCGAGTCCGGAGATTGTTAATAAACCTTAACAAAAATCTTTTCTGATCAAAAAAAAAAAAAATGATTTTCCTCGATCGAGATACTTCTACGTTCGTTCTAAAAAAATCTAAACCCTATATATTGTTAAATGCGGCAACATAACTATAATACAATCGTAAATTTTAGCAAAGGAGACAAGCTCATCGGCGTCAAGAGACCTCGAGTTAAAGCGAACGCCTCCTCAACGAGTTCGTAGTCACGCGAGCCCTTTCTTACATACCGACTACTCACTCGACCTCGTGTAATACTATTTCCAACTTTTCTTTTCCTTCCTTCGAATATGATCCTTACGAAAAGACAAAAGTGGGAGTAGGGGGGAGGGAAAAAAAATAGGAAGAAAAGGAACAAAAATATGCGTAAAAGCGAAATAAAACGAAGATCATCGAATAGAATTTCGAAAAATTCTTTGACGAAAAAAAGAAGAAGAAAAAGAAGAAGAAGGTAAAACGAAAAAGAAGAAAGATGCGACAGTTGATCATAAAAAAAAATAAAAATAAAAAATACTCGTCGTCTTATCGATTTCCCTTTCTTTCTAAGAGAAGGATACCTAAAAGAAGAAGAAGAAGAAGAAGAAAAATAAAAGAGAGAGAGAGAGAGAGAGAGAGAGAGAGAAAATACGAACGGTTCGATCGACGTTCGCGGAGTCGAGCGAGCGCGCAGCATCTTATTTGCGTGCGTCTCTCCAGGGTGAGGATGGTGGGGGTGGCACGTTCGGTGGAGAAGAGTCGAGAGGGTTTGGGGAGGGGAATAAGGCTGGGCAGAGGACAGGAGGGGCTCTTTCCCTTACAGCGAGCGTAGGTGAAATTATCGTGGTGGAATCCGCGTGCGCGATTCTTGAGCTGTTACGAATATACATACAGATATATATACACATACGTTCACACGCAAAACACATGTTCACATATAAAAACATGCGTTTACACATATAATACGTACATTACGTTGATACGCATAGGAATACTAATATACCTGTATATACATGTGTGTATATGTACAACACATGTTCGTTCATATAAAACATGCGTTCGCGTATGCATACATACGGATTGTACGTGGTTGTTAGAATGAAAGAAAATGTATAGATGTGTGAAGGTAGAGAGAGAGAGAGAGAGAGAGAGAGAGAGAGAGAGAGAGAACGAGCGAGAAAGAGAAAAAGAGAGAGAGAGAGAGAGAGAGAGAACGAGTCCATGGATATATTATAATTCCGGCGAGGGTTCGGCGGGTGCGTGAGTTCGTGCGAGTTGCCGGCTAATTGTGTTGCGTGGGTGTGAATATGGTTTATAGTTCGGCGGAAAAGCTGGCTGCGGGCCAGACAAACGAGCTCACGTGACGTCACGCGACGGAAATACTCGACCGGGCTAATTAGGCGAGGCACCTCTCCTCGTATGCTCGAACGCGAGCGGAACCCATGCGTCGCGACGTTTCTGCAACACTATGCTTTACCCGTCAAGAGGTTTCTTCTTCCTTCGTTCCTCCTTTCGTCATTTTCACGGATATCAAAGTATACAACGAAACTCGATGTAGTTGCAATTTTCTTTTCTTTTTATCCTTTTCTTTTTTTTTTCATTTTTTTTTTTCTTTTTTCTTTAGAAAATTGACGAACGAAGTCATTAGATAGCGTATACGGATAATCAGTTACAATGAATGGGAGATAAACGATGGTTCTGTCCCAATGTCGCTGATCGATTTTAATTCGTCAGATCAGGAAATGAAAAGAGAGAGAAAGAGAGAGAACACTGCAGCTTTAATTATCATCACTTCCGGTTGGATGTCTTACAAATCCGATTAACCAACGCCCAAGCATTATTCCCACGTCGTTTCGTAGTCGATCCCTGCTTAACGATGACGAGAGAGGCTCGATGATCACTCCCCTCTTTCTCTCTCTCTCTCTCTCTCTCTCTCTCTCTCTCTCTCTCTCTCTTTCTCATCTCTCTTTACTTTAACAATCGGCAGCCTACGCGTAGCGACGCCGGAACGAACGTACTTCTTTTTCTTTCTCTTTTTCTTTCTTCTTCTTTCTTTTCAAGCTTGCGGCGACGAGCTGTGTAATTAGCGGTGCATGATAATTGAGGTGTGCTCGTGCCCGTGCCCGTTCGGAAGGAGGACGAGCGTGAAAAAAAAACGAGGAAGGAGGAGGCGGAGGAGGACGTTTTGTAAAGAAATAAAGAAATGAATAAATAAAGATAGAGAAAACAAAAAGTATCACGAGGAAGAAGTAAAAGAAGTGAAGGAAGTAAAAGGAAAGAAAGGAAAGATAAAGATGGAAACACTTTCTTTCGGGAACAATGTAAAGCGCGTGTAAAGCGCGTTGTAAATACGAAAAGGGGTGGGCAAGCGGGCGTGACTGCGTTAAGTCGAGTTAAGTCGAGGTTAACTCCCTTAATTACTCAGATTTAATCAAACTCACCGTATATACACACCGTGATGGGAGTATGAACTGAGGCTCGCCGTACGAAGGAGGAAGAGGAAGAGGAAGAGGAAGCAAAAGAAGAAGAAGAAGAAGAAGAAGAAGAAGAAGAAGAAGAAGAAGAGGAAGAAGGAAAAGGAAAGAGTATGTGGCGGAGGAGGAGAGAGGGAAATAAACGAGGAATCGCTCGAGATGGCTCTACTCTTTAAGTTTCATATTGCCACCTAACATATAGTATGCTTTATATATATATATATATATATATATATATATATGAATACATATGTATTTATGTCTCTAGGTATACGTCCCTCTCTCTCTCTCTCTCTCTCTCTCTCTCTCTCTCTCTCTCTCTATTTCTCTCTCTTTCTTTCCTTTGCGAATACGATGATCCCGCACGTTCGTATGCGTTTATAAGAGGCGTCCGTGCCATAGAAGTGGAAGGACTCGCTTGCTCGCTTGCCTGCCTGCCTGCCTGACTGCTTGCTCGCTTGCTTGCTTCCTCGCTCGCTTACTCGCTTACTCGCTTACTCGCTCGCTTGCTCGCTCGCTCGCTTGCTTACTTAACGAAGATTAATTGCGCTTAAACCAACCGCGCACACGGCCTCGCAACACCGACTCGCCCATCTCTCTCTCTCTCTCTCTCTCTCTCTCTCTCTCTCTTTCTCTCTCTCTC
>NC_057688.1:8566613-8568456 GCF_014466175.1 Vespula pensylvanica
CTCTCTCTCTCTCTCTCTCTCTCTCTCTCTTTCTCTCTCTCTCTCTCTTTCTTTTTTTTTCTTTTCTTCTCTTTCTCTCTTTCTCGTTTACTCTTTCTCTTTTATTCTCACTAACATCGATCGAGGCACATTCTCACGTGGCTCCACGTGACCCTACGAAATCTTAGACGCGATCGAGAGACCAACACTCCAACTTAGCGAGATTAAATTATTTCGACTCTCATCGTTCATCTTTCTTTCCACGTCTTCGTTTTCCTCTTCTTCCGTAGCTAATTATCGGCTTTACTTCTTCACCCACTTCCACCCACTCCGTACCTCACCTAACTCCATCCTATCTCATTCCTTCTCATCCCACCCCTCCATTACATCTCTCTTTTCATTCCTATGCGAATCGATAAATTTGAATTCTTCTTTGACGGATTAAATGTACATTCTCTTTTTCAAAGAAAAAGAAAAGGGAAAAGAACAAGAGTCGTTCGATTTGAATTGGTAAAATAAATGCGCGGAGATCGATTTTCAAGTATACGATATTTCACTTTATTCTCGGGTCCATGAACTCCGAAGCAATACGCAATACGTTCTTTCTCTCTCTCTCTCTCTCTCTCTCTCTCTCTCTCTCTCTCTCTTTCTCTCTCTCTCTCTCTCTCTCTCTCTTTCTCTCTTTCTCTCTCGCTCACTATTTCGAGACGTAACGGTTCGTTCGATTAAATAAGTGGATAATCGGATCCCTCAAAAAGGAACGCGTGAAAGAGAAACAGTTTGGTCTATCGATGAAGATTAATGGTGGCTGATTTATATACCGTGATTCATTGACTCTAATTATTGTCGAATGGACAACGCAGAACCATGGTGACCTTCGTGAGTTTTCGTCTAATATTCGTAGTAAACTTTCAATGACGTGAAAAATGACGATAAACGTATACAATATACGTACATCAACATACATACATACACCTATATATATATATATATACATACATATATTTAAGATTTCAATCGTGAAATAAAAATCTTCGAAATATCGATCATTATATATTACCATGCGTTTTATATTATCGTAAGAAGAATTCGTAGACGGTTTCGAACATCGGAATCGATCGTCGCCGAATGGATATTTGCCAATGTTCGAGACGGAAATAGACGAAACGAAGAACTTGACGCCTGCCGAATGTCATAAATATCGCTAAAATTAGTGCATACGACCTGACGCACGTCGAGAATCGGCTAGCATTGCTTTTAACTGCTGGATTTGCATTCCTTTTCTCCAAAAATTCTCATCTCTTCCTCTCTCTCTTTCTCTCTCTCTCTCTCTCTCTCTCTCTCTCTCTCTCTCTCTCTTTCTCTCTCCCTCCCTCATTCTTTTTCTCTCTTTATAATTTAGCAAAAACGAGGGAAAATAATATGGACAACGCATTGTGCATTGGCATAATCGCGATTATCGGCGAAGCGAATAACAACGAAAAGACGATCAGAAAGATAGAGATAAATAAAGAGAGAGATAGGAAGAGAGGACGAGAGAGAAAGAGAGAGGGAAACTGTATAGGTGCGACGTAGCGTCTTTCGCGATAACAATCGCAAAGAGTGGAGGTGGAGATCGCGAGGAATAAGAAGGAGGAGGAAGAGGAGGAGGAAGAGAAGAGGGCACCGGCCGACCTCGGGTGGCCCTTTTGTTGTGTATAAAATATTATTTCGCCGGGGCAGGGCATTCATTCGGTAGGAGAGCTGCTTCTTCTTCTTCTTCTTCTTTTTTCTTTTTTTTTTTTTATTTTTTTTCTTTCCCTTGAAAGGCGAACTCAAAGATTAAGGAGAGAGGGAGAGAGAGAGAGAGAGAGAGAGAGAGAGA